>NC_133369.1:45948174-45975083 GCF_049309525.1 Garra rufa
CTCCAGAAGACAAAATAAGTTAAATTTACCCTGATCTTCAAATTAAAAAAGTTTTCACCCCCCGGCTCTTAATGCATCACGTTTCCTTCTGGAGCATCAGTGAGTGTTTGAACCTTCTGTAATAGTTGCATATGAGTCCTAGTTGTCCTCAGTGTGAAAAGATGCATCTCAGAATCATACAGTCATTGTTGGAAAGGGTTCAAATACACATGAATGCTGAAAAACCAAAGAATTTGTGGGACCTGAAGGATTTTTCTGAAGAACAGTGGGCAGTTTAACTGTTCAGGACAAACAAGAAACTCATGAACAACTATCACTAAAAAAATAAAATAAAAACAACAGCTGTGGATCATTCAGGTAACAACACAGTATTATCAAGTGTATGTAAACTTTTAAACAGGGTCATTTTTTATAAATTCAACTATTATTTTCTCTTGTGGACTATATAGTATGTAAACCTCTTTTATGTAAAATATATTATTCAGGTCAGTACTAACTAAGAATTAACATGCATTTTGTATGATCCCTCTTATTTTTGTAAAATAATTCAATTTTTTTTGCAGATTCTGCAATGTGTACAGTATGTGAACTTTTGACTTTTATCACTGGAAAATTCATTGTAATATTTGACAGCTGTCAGTACAGTACCTTATTGTTCATTTGTTTTATCTTAGTTTAGATAATTTTGTTGAGTGAAGTTACCTTTCCTTTCCACTACTTTCTTAAAAAAAGGTGAAATTACACCAATATACAGTATATTCTCTGAAAACATCCATGACTTTTCCTATTTAAATTTTTTTTTTGTTTTAACCCTGTGAAGCCTAATATACAAAATAAGGGTCAGAAAATCTATGCTGTATTTATATTTGTAAACAGGACCGTTTACTGAATCTTTAGACCAAATAAAAATGTATGATATAGTGAGAGGAGGTGAAGGATGAAAAAACATCTTAATTTTATTAATGCTGATTCTTTCCAAGTTCATTGTATTATTAAAAAGAGCAGTTACATCATGGCATTTCAGTCGAGTTTTGTCATGGCAAACAGGTATGCCACACATACCAGAAGCCCTATATTAATAATGTCCCACTTTCCAAAAACCAAAAAGCCAAAGATCATCCCAGCAGTGGTTGCTATTGTTCCTCGCCATGAGGACGATTTCACTGCTATGGCTGCAGCGCCTCCCATGGACACACCAGCTGCTCCAGTCGCCCCCAACAAAGCCCCTGCCTTACCACCGACTCCCAGCATTAGCGATGACACTTTAACTATCCACAAAATAAACCCAGCGATTACAGACGCCCCCCAAATCACCTTTCCTCCAGCCTCTCGTGCCACTGGACCACCGACTGTGGCCCCCAAACCAACCTGACAGACTTTTGACACAAAAAATCCTGCAGAAATTGCCTGTACAGAGGATGTGTAGGTCATACGCATGATGATATCTTCCTTGCTTATGGCTCGTCCTGCCAAGCGCATTTTGACAGACAAGCCTGCCTCTTCCTGTCCGGCATGAAGAGTCAGAACAGCAATGACAAATGTGGCAAACATTCCCATGCATCCTGTAAGCATCCAAAAGTTTAAATGCCATGACCTCATGAGCCAAAATGATATGCATAACACCACAACTAAGAGGATAACAAAAACAAATCTGTAACCTCCAAATCCAAAGATGCCAAAGCCAACAGTCACAAAAGTAGTCACAGTCATTGGAATGCCAGAAAATGCAAGAAACTCCATATATTTGGCCACCACTTTAAGCAGGCTTTGTCGAGAAGTCCTCTGCTGTATTTCCAACGGAACGACCTTCCTTTGCTGTCTCTTTATTTCATCTCGGTCTCTTCGTTGGGCCTCCCAAGCAGCCAGACCATCCTCTTCTGGTTTCTTCATCTCGCAGGCGATAATCTGCTGTTCCAATTCCAGTGCCACCCGCTGTCTTAGATCTACTTCTGAAGCAAGTAATCTTGCTTGTTCTCTCTTAGTAGCATCATTATTTGATCCACTGAACTCCTGTTCCATGCATGTACACTTTACAATGATGTGCATCAATAGTTTCAAAACTGTGAAAATCCCCAAAGCCCAGAGCAGGCTGACCATGCCGTAGCTCATGCTCAATTTTTCAATGATGGCCCCTAGTGCTGCACCACATGAAGTTGTGGCCAAGGCCGCGACCAGTCCTGCTACTGCCCATCCCTTGCTCTTCCTTACTCTTAATAGGCACAAGACCACAGAAACGGCAGCAACTATACCTGTTACCACTGCTGTCATTGATGTGATGAGTGCAGTAGTTCCTAGAAGCGCTCCTACTCCTAGAGCCCCGACGCTCTTAATCCCAGATATGACAGGTTTCAGTTGGGCTCCTGAGATGATCTCCTGCATAATCTGATTCACAAGTACCTCCATGGCTCCCAGAGTACCTCCAGCCACTGATCCAAGCACAAAGTTAATGGTAGACTCCATCACCGGGCTCTTGGGCTCTGGAAAAATAAAGAAACATTTGTCAAATTGTGTGTAAACCAAAACAGCCAACATTTCATAGTGGGGCCAATATAGGCATGAAATGGGCTTGAGGTATATGCCCCAGATGGGTTTGTCCATGTCACTCCTATCTGAATTGAATCCAGTCAGATGGATCTGACATGGATCTGTAGACAAATTTGGGACCATACCTCAAACCCATATTGTGCCAACACTGACCCCAACATTTCAAAACCAGCATGAAACCAGCAAATATTTCATAATGGGGTCACAGTGAAGGCACAATATGGGCTTGAGGTTTATGCCCCTGATGGGTTTGTCCATGGGTTCTGTCCACATCAGTCCTATCTGAATTGACCCCAGTCTGATTCTAAATTAGATTCTTATGGCTTAATTCAGATAGGAATGGCATGGAACCTATGGACAAATTTGCAGCCCATATCTCAAACTCATTGTGCCTACACTGGCTTGAACATTTAAAACCAGTGTGTAACCAGTCAACATTTCATGGTGGGGCTAATGTAGGCACAATTTAATCTTGAGGTCTATGCCCCAAATGGGTTTGTTCATAGGTTCTGTCCACGTCAGTCCTATCTGAATTGACCCCAGTCAGAGTCTAAATGAGATTCTAATGGGTTAAATTTAGATAGGACTGACATGGAACCTATGGGTGAATTTGCAACCCATATCTCAAACGTATTATGCCTACACTGGCCCCAACATTTAAAACCAGTGTGTAACCAGCCAACATTTCATGATGGGGCCAATATAGGCACAATTTAAGCTTGAGTTCTATGCCCCAGATAGGTTTGTCCGTGGGTTTTGTCCATGTCAGTAGCCCCAGTCTGGTATCATATGGATGATTTTTTAGAGAATATTTGTTTTCGACGTGATTTACGTCATTTAAAAGTAGACATTTCAAGCTTTCTATACATATATTTCTTATGTCTGTAAAGTAGGTGTTCATGTCGGTGAAGAAAGATGACAGAGACAGAGACGGCAGAATGCACCCTGTTTATTTTCTTTATTTTACAAAAGTACATTGTTCTGTTGTTATTATGACTATACACAAAAAAAGTAGAGCCTTTGTAGTTTCAAATGATAGCTTATTATTTTCTGTGGGATGTTTTTTATATCCATGGGTTGAAACAACTCAAATAACATGACATTTTGCCCCTGGAAGGTGTTTCTCACAGTGTCCTACAGCAACATTAAAATAGTGTAGATTAGTGTACAATGTTTTATTAATTTAACATATTTAATATTGGGGGCATCCAAGTTATTTGACATATTTTAACTTTTTTAACAATAGTTACTATCCTTGGTAATTAGTTACTTTTATGATGATGTAACTCAGTTATTATTTGTGAGAAGTAACTAGTAAATATAACTACTTTTTTAAAGTAGCGTGTCCAACACTGAGTGTCAAATTCAGCAAACAATCAGCTTTTGAAGAGTGTGCATGTGCACACACGAGTATAGCATAAGAGGGAAACTGCGATGAATTAAACATCAAATAAAGCAAAATGGCACAGAGCAAAAAACAGTAGTCATCAGATGCCATGTTCAGTACAGCAGCAGCTCAGAGATCTCGAACTGATTGATTAGCAGGATTTATAACTCAACCACCTGCTTTTGAGGTCATTAACGACATTCCTATATTGTTGAACCAACATGGTTCAAACAATGGAGGTGCAGCCATGTTACCTCTATTTCGGGAAGCAGCTGTGACTAGTTGGTTAGTTTTTCATCATCATAATAGGTAAAATTGTTGTACAGAAAACACAGCCCTGCTTGCATATAATAAAAAAATCATCATAATCGTGCATACATCATAATCGTTCAGAAAAAGATCAGTAACATGCATTTAAAAAATAGATCAAATTGGTGAATTATCATTTCATGCTGACTTTTGCTGAAGTTTTTGTAGTACATTGTGTGCATTTTTTATCAACTAAATGGCAAGATAATAGATTTCACACTTCAACAAAAAAGTTACAAAAAATGTTTCACTTTTTACATATTATCCAGAGAAAAGAGAGTGAACTGAAACATGAAGAGCCAGTTTATCCAGTTGCCATGCAACATGACGATGTGTTTATTGTGTCCACATGCAGGCTGTAGTAAGATGAATGTGACAACATAGATTTTAACTTCAGACAACAAAACTGCCTTCCCTTCTTTCAACTGATGTAAAAGTATCTTCTTCAATACATTCCAACCATTTTCTGTCAACTGCATTCTAAAGACACACTTTGTTATGCTTGTAACATCAGTTATGCAGAACATACAGAACACAGTGATTAAATATCAGTCCAGCTTAATTTGATGTAAATCAGAATTGCACAGAAACTGTTGCACCTAGTTTTCAAGCGTCTTGCATTATTTTTGCATGTATCACTATTTTAATTTCACATTAACTACTTAAAAGACATTTCAGAACTCAGCAATGACAAAGACCAACAACTACAGATATTACAACATGTCATTATGCTATGCACAAATGCCTCAAAACAGTCTTCAACAGCTTTGACTTCTTAGTTTTATGACTTTTATCATTGTTGATTAGGTTTTGTCTTACTCTGTGGTGATGGCACCATGGTGACCCAGGCAAACAGGTAAAGTCCTTCCACTTGAGTGTGAAGATGTCAGTCGGCTCTCTTCTTCAGTGCACCTCTGCAGCTGAGACAGCAGCTATCTTGCTGACAGTTCTGTGTGTGTTTGTTTGTGTGTGTGTGTGTGTGTGTGTGTGTGTGTGTGTGTGTGTGTGTGTGTGTGTGTGTGTGTGTGTGTGTGTGTGTGTGTGTGTGTGTGTGTGTGTGTGTGTGTGTGTGTGTGTACCTGGTATTCATCACATTGTGGGGACCAAATGTCCCCACAAGGATAGGAATACCAGTAGATTTTGACCTTGTGGGGACATTTCTCAGGTCCCCATGAGGAAACAGGCTTATAAATCATGCACTATGAGTTTTTTTGATGAAGTAAAAGTGTGCACAATCTCCTGTGAGGGCTAGGTTTAGGTGTAGGGTAGGTGTAGGGCGATAGAAAGTACGGTTTGTACAGTATAAAAACCATTACGCCTATGGAATGTCCCCATAAAACATGTAAACCCAACATGTGTGTGTGTGTGTGTGTGTGTGTGTGTGTGTGTGTGTGTGTGTGTGTGTGTGTGTGTGTGTGTGTGTGTGTGTGTGTGTGTGTTAAAATGATGATAATAAAACGATGTACAAGAGGCATTATTGTGGAAAAAGTTATTACTCATCTTTTACACAGACAGAAGACCAGAAGTCTTCTTTGTCCAGATGAGCATTTGCAAAGTAATAAGTAGGTTAATTCTTATTACTTTGGAGAGAATAAAATCATCACCAGACACACAGACACCTGCAATAATTTCTGTGTGGTTCCATTAAATATAATGTTTATAATAACTTAATATAAAAAATAAATAAATAAATAAATTTAATAAAACGTATTGTCTCATCGCTCAGTTTAACTATATTATGTTCTGGATATAAGCTATTTATATTTATCCTGTTGTTATTAGTATTTATTATTATTTTTATTATTGTTTTGTTGTTACAACGGCTTTTTTATTATTATTAACTCGCATGTCTGTTTGCGGTTGTTCATTTTAGACCGTAGCCAGTTTGTATGAATGTACATTTATATTTTATTTTATTAAATGTGTGATGCCCAGAGCCTTGATTCCTTGTTCCTCTCAGGAGTCCTTATCTTATTGGGAAGTTTTTCTTAGCAACATTACTTTTGTTTTTCTTTCTCAGTGTGGGGTTTGTGACAGGGTTATACGTATTTCCAATCTAAATAGGTGCGGCCCTTTCCTGAGCGCCTCTTGTTTTACACGGACTGTTTAAAGAGTACTCGTAAATATCAGTAAAGATGGCGACGCTCATGAAGAAGCCACATGTCGTTGTCGAAGAGGAAAATGGTGAGAAATTAAACTGTTTTACTGTCAGATTATAATATGTGACACATATAGCATGCCGTTTTGTTAGGATACGTATTAGTATTCATTAATCAACGGCTCTTATTCATACTGCTTCGTACTACTCTACTGCCACACAGTGTAGAGGGATATTACAGTAAACACAACATAGGCTCGTTTTTACAATAGAAATGCAAAACATAATACACATTCGTTCTCTTTGCAATAGTTAGTGATTTATTGGGTATTTGTCTGACTTGTCTTTCTCATAAATGTTATGTTTGGGTTATTGATCTGGGTTTACCTCGGTTATCTCTATGAATGACATTTTAACTGGTTAGAATACAGTTTAAAGGAACACTCCAGGCTCATTCTCCAACTCCCCCCGAGCTAATAAGTTGAGTTTTACCGTTTTGAAATCCATTCAGCCGTTCTCCTGTTCTGGCGATATCACTTTTAGCATAGCTTAGCATAGGTCATTGAATCCTAATAGACCAATAGCATCGCGTTCAAAAATGACCAAGGAGTTTCGATATTTGTCCTATTTAAAACTTGACCCTTCTGTAGTTATTTTGTGTACTAATACTGGTGGAAAATGTAAAGCTGCGATTTTCTAGGCCGATAAGATTAGGAACTGAGCCTATTTCCAAAAAAAAGTGGAGTGTTCCTTTAAGGTTCTTCAAACTTTACCGTACAAACAACATATAAATGGAAATTCTCTTAACCAACTTTATTGGATTAGTCCTTAAATTCTTTTTACATGCAATACACATATTGGTGCAATTTATATACACAAGCACATTTCAAGCATTTAAGTCTTTAAATAACCAAAAAAACCCTCTTTAAGACAAGGAGAAACAAATTCAGACAAGTGTGTTTAACGTTTCACTGGTAGTGTCTAACATATGGTCACCTTCTAAAATTGATGGCATAACTTTATGTATGATATATTTTTTTATATGTGATGTGGATGTTCAGAGGAAGACTGTGACGTTTCTGATGACAGTAATGATGAAGAGAGTGGACCAGAAAGTGATCAGGAGGGATCCGATGAGGAAAGTGATGTCGAAGACGGCGGTGATGAGGATGGAAAGAGTGAAGAAGGAGGACCAGGAAGTGATCAGGAGGATTCTGATGAAGGAACTGATGTCGAAGACAGTGGTGATGAGGATGGAAAGAGCGATGAAGAACAGAATGGAGACGCTGACGAAAATCCCAACGCCGGATGGGCCGAAGCCATGGCCAAAATCCTGGGGAAAAAAACGCCAGACAGCAAACCCAGCATCCTCCTGAAGAACAAAGAGCTGGACAAGATCAAAGAGAAGGAGAAGAAAGAGCGTCTGGAAATAAGGAAAAAGGTAAACTTACAAAGTGCACAATCACTTGGGCTTTACCAGATCTCAGAAAATGTAAGATTTCTGCAAACAGTATTTTTGTTTTGAAGTGGTAACATATATTAAATATTACATTGGCAGGCAAGTTTGAGATTTTAGGCTTTTTGGTGTTTCAAAGTGTTTTTTTCAGACTAGTGGAAAGAAAACATCCAAAAGACACTGTTATGTGTTTCTTTTATAGCACTTTATCTATTTGTGTCAATAGATTTCAATTGCAATCCACTCTGAGCCATAAATCTCCACTTCAGTAGCACTTTCACACACCAAACTTTACATTTTTATTCCTGTCTAAATTCTGAAAGTTTTTACAGAGGGATTTGTTAATATATAATTTGCTTGATTTTATACATTTTATTCCCCCCAAAATGGTAAAAAATACATTGTTTTCTGTCCTAAGTTTTTTTTTTCAATTATGGAGTGACAATATGAGAGACCCAAAATCCTCTCTGTAAAAACATTTGACTCTAATATGTCAAAAAAAAAAAATTTAAATCTGACTTCATCCAGTGTTTCGATTTTTGTAATGATGAAATAATGAAAAATTATTTATGCAGTCAACATATATGTGTAGAAGCAGATGTATATGTTACTTGATATTCTGCAGATATCATAGTTTAATACACAGCATGAACTTCTAATTGTTAAATGTAAATAATATTAAATGCATTTGAAAAGGATTGAAAACATTTTTTTTTTGTCTTTAATGCATTCATTTTAAGAGGCATTAAATGCTACATGCATTTACATGTATTTTTGACTGTTCAACTGACAGATCGATAAGAAACGAACATGGGAGAATATGTGCCGAGAGAAGCCTGATGTGGTGCGAGACAAAGAGCATGAGAAGAACCTACAGAAAATTGCTACCAGGTCAAACATCATTCAGTCCACTTTTGCTCTTTTATAATTATCCAAGCATTGTATGAGCTCAGCTTTTTTCAGTCTTTTGTAGTATATTCTTTTGTTGTATGATGTCTTTAGAGGTGTGGTGCAGTTGTTCAACGCAGTGAAGAAGCATCAGAAGGACGTGGATGAGAAGATAAAGGAGGTTGGGGGTTCAGAAAGAAAGAAATCCAAAATTCTGTCCTCAGTGAGTAAGAAGGACTTCATTGATGTCCTGAGAGGAACAGATGTGGCTTACAAACCGACCATCAAAAAAGAGAAATTGGTGAGATGATTTACTTTCTCCATAAATGTACTTTTTCCCTCTTCACATGGTACAGCTGCCTTGCTTAAACTTGTCAAAAATCAAAATGTCAAAAGGTACTCTATTTACCAGTGTTTTCATTTACTAAACAACTTTTATTATTCAGTGTTTCCCCTACCATTATCTTAGGGGGGCGCCCCGCCCCCCCAACGGCACCCCCCGCCCCCCTTGAATGTCAAGTTCATTTTATTTTTGATATAGCGTCAGATCACAATAGAAGTCATTAAGGTTATCTTTCCTATAGAACAGGGCTATACATTGTTCTTATATTAAACAAACTAAATTGCCTTGTGTTATTTATCTTATTTACACGAAGGCATGTCATTTCTGTCTTTACATGATCGCGTGTTTACAATGTCTCATCTGCGAAAACACAGACGGGATCGCGGACTCCATTCATAAAAACCAAATCTACTATAGCGCGAAATGCCACGTAAATTCGTCGATTTTTGGATTAATAAATCAAAAGTTGGTCTGTTACTTCATTCAAATCGCGATATGGACTAGTGTCTGTGAAAACTGAAATGCAAAAAGACCGTTTCAATATGAATCCTGCATGCTCCGTTTGCCTCTGTATGTATGAATGGTGGAGACGCGCTTTTACTACACGCATATACTGAAGCACACGTGACGCTCCCGCTAATTTTGGGCATTTGCATCTCGCATGAACAGATAAACTCAATATCCAAAGCTGCTGTGAGTGTCACTTTTACCGTTTCATTTGAGAAAACTAGCATCATAACATGCTGTACACACACAGAAACTTCAAGGCAACCTGTCAAAATAAAAGTAACATGTAACAGAACATTAGTCTTGTATTACTTTTGTACAGTATAATGTAGTTGTTTATATATTCCTATTTAAATAATTGACATGAAACAATATATATGATAAAAATAAATATAACAAGATTAACCACTTAATTGTAGAAAAAATACTGCAATTATTATTTAAATGTTAAATTATTATTATTTATTGATTTTAACAGTAAACCTCTGTTTGCCAAAAATTAAAAGGGTTTATTTTTCATTTGATTAAAAATAAATAAATGTTTATACTTTTAATTTGATTATGAGAAAAAATAATACACACAAGAATTAAAAAAAAAAAAAAAGCAAAAGTTGGTAGAGCCCTATTGTTCAAAATGTTAAAATAGAGAGTTTTGGACTTATTTTTCCACTGAATAAGTCTATAATAATGTTTTCGTTATTTCACAAAGTAGGGTAAAGTACCGGGAAAAAAAAGTAACGTTGGCTACCGGCACCCAACCCCCTAAGCCCCCCCCCCCAACACTGGAAACCTAGGGGAAACACTGTTATTGTTTTAGTAATTTTATTAAAATATAAAGACAAAATGAGAAAATTAATTTAGAAATGTTGGCTTGGCAGCTAACTGAAATTAATTTTAAGTACTACAATTACTAAAATTAAAGTAAAAATAAATTCAAGTTAAGTGGAATTTAAAAAATGGTGCATAACTTACTAAAACTAAATTGAAATGGACATTTAGAACTAATTCAAAATATGAATTAATATTGTAATATACAGTGTGCATTGTATTGCATGTGTATTGTACCCACTGTTAAATATTAATGGGTACGTACTATGAAATATTACAATTCAGATTGTGTAAAAAGTGACCCTGGACCACATTGAGATTTATGCATCATCTGAAAGCTGAATAAATAAGCTTTCCATTGATGGATAGGGCATCAAATAGAATACAAGTACTTGAAAATCTGGAATCTGAGGGTGTTGACAAAATATTGAGAAAACCACCTTTAAAGTTGTACAAATGAAGTTTTTAGCAATGCGTATTACTAATCAAAAGTTAATTTAGATATGTTTATGGTAGGGAATTTACTGTATGTCTTCATGGAACATGAACTTTACTTAATATCCTAATGATTTTTGGCATAAAAAAAAAATTGATAATTTTGACCCATACAATGTATTTTTAGTCATTGCTACTAATATACCCATGCTACTTAAGACTAGTTTTGTGGTCCAGGCTCACAAATGAGTTTTGAGCATCCTGTAGACTTGTTGTTCAAGAAATGGATTGTTCTTTTTTTGTTCTTAATTTACCTCAGTGTCCACTTGGTGGCGCTGTTTACATTGCTTTTATTGAATTAATTCATGTAAAAATATAGGCCTAGCAGAAGTCTGTGTTTCTTGAGACTAAATCTCATAACGTATCTTGTCTGATATTAGCAGCCTGTAGAAGTAAAAGAGGAGAATCCGTCCTGGAGCGTGTTGAGGGATGATTTCATGATGGGAACATCTATGAAGGACTGGGATAAGGAGAGCGACGAAGAAGGTGATGGAGAAGAGGGAGGAAGAAAAGGCAACCTTGAGCCTGCTGAAAACTACAGCAGTGACTCGGACTGATCCATCACCACTGCTCAAGTGCATCATCTAGTGCACACATGCAAGTGCCGTTACAGACCCTGAGACACCTGCTCCGTGCCGAGAGAGAAGATTCAGTGTTACCCTGAGTTCTCAGACCATGTGGTACTGGAATAGAAAGAGACAGCAATCTGTGGTGTTGCCCTGAACTTGACATTGTTTATTTGTCCTGGTAATTCAGGGTCTTCTTGAGTGCATTGATGAGTGTTGCACATTTAGCCAAACCTCTGGGCCTTTTTCTGTATATAGTCATTTATTTCAGTGTCTTTTGCTAAATAAATAATTTTTACATCATGATTTGTGTTGGCTTTTATATTGATATGATATGTCCTGTTACAGATTTAAAAAAAAATACTGTTATTTTTCAACTCTTATGAAAACAATCCAAATGTGGCCCCTGGAGCACAAAACCAGTTGTGAGTAGCACATGTATATTTGTAGCAATAAACAAAAATACATTGTGTGGATCAAATGTATCAATTTTTCTTTTATGGCAAAATCATTAGGATATTAATTAAAAATTATAGGTAGATTGATTGCACCCTCAGATTTTTCTTTTATGCCAAAAATCATTAGGAAATTAAGTACAGATCATGTTCCATGAGGATTTTTTGTAAAATTCCTACAGTAAACATATCAAAATGTAAATTTTGATTAGTAATATGCATTGTTAAGAACTTAATTTGGACAACTTTAAAGGTGATTTTCTCAGTATTTTGATTTTTTTGCACCCTCAGATTCCAGATTTTCAAATCGTTGTATCCGTCAAATATTGTCCTATCCTATCAAACCATACATCAATGAAAAGCTTATTCATTACTTATTACTTACAGATTATCTCAGATAAATGTCAGTTTCATAAAATGTACCCATGAGACTGGCTTTGTGGTCCAGGGTCACAAATATGTGACCCTGGACCACAAAACTGAGATGTAAATAAATAAATAAATAATAAATAAACTCAATAAATTAGCTTTCTATTGATGTATGGTTTGTTAGGATAGGACAATATTTGGCCGAGATGCATCTATTTGAAAATCTGGAAGCTGAGGGTGCAAAAAAATCAAAATACTGAGAAAATCACCTTTAAAGTTGTCCAAATTAAGTTCTTAACAATGCATATTACTAATCAAAATTTACATTTTGATATGTTTACTGTAGGAATTTTACAAAAAATCTTCATGGAACATGATCTTTACTTAATTTCCTAATGATTTTTGGCATAAAAGAAAAATCAATAATTTTGACCCATACAATGTATTTTTGGCTATTGCTACAAATATACCCCAGCGACTTAAGACTGGTTTTGTGGTCTAGGGTCATATATTGTCTGTTTAGGTCTAGAGAATTACTGTTTAATGTCACTCTTTATTAGGTTTTTGTAGTTTCATGCACTTTCTGTCTTGTTTTGGTCATTTGCAGTGTTCTAGGTTAGTGGTTTCCAGCTTGTCTTGCTTCCCAGATTTTATCTTTGACATCAAAATTATTGTACGTAAATATACAAAAATCTTGAAGTTTTTGTATGATCTCAGCAGCTGGTAATTCACTGTGAAAATGTGGTTTTCAGAACAACTGTGTTTATCCTTCCTGCAAATTAACTTCAGATTTTAGTTAAACTTGTGTAGTTTCGTTCATGGTTTGAGAATACCATTTAATGAATTTGTGCACAGGTCCTGTATAGTTTGATTTGATGTCATTGACAACAACAACAGAAGCTATTTTGGAGCATACTTCATAGACCCTCAAACAGGTGTCCAACCCTGGTCCTGGAGGGCCGAAATCCTGAAGAGTTTAGCTCCAATGTTACATTAGATGTAAAATATGCAGTTCAGACCCCTGAACTACATATTTCCCATTATAATCAAGATACTCTGGTGTAGTTTATCATCATTACCTACGGCAGGGGTGTCCAGTCCTGTTCCTGGAGGGCCACTGTCCTGCAGAGTTCCGCTCAAACCCAAACACACCTGAAGTTCCAGTGCTGAAGAGTTTAGCTCAAACGCAGATCTTTATTTTTGGGCTTTGTTTTGGTCTGAGGTGTCCAATCCTGTTCCTAAGGGACCAATGTCCTGCAGAGTTTAGCTCCTCAACACATTTGCCTAGAAATTTCTATTAATCCTAAAGACCTAGATTAGCTGGTTGAAGTATTTAATTAGAATTAGATATAAACTCTGAATAATTTTGACTCTCCAGGAGCATGGACACTCGACATAGTTTGATTTAATTCTTCGCCACATTAACAAAATAATTTATGGATAGAAACTTTTTTTTTCTTTTTTTTTTTTTCCTGTTCCACATGTACATACTATGTACTTTTTATAGTAATTACGATAACTGGGTAATAACTAGGTACTTACACTAAACCTACCCCTAAACCTGAACCATAATATGTGACCCTGGACCACAAAAACAGTCATAAGGGTCAATTTTTAGGACAATATTTGGCTGAGATACAACTACTTGAAAATCTGGAAACTGAGGGTGCAAAAATATCCAAATACTGAGAAAATCGCCTTTAAAGTTGTCCAAATGAAGTTCTTAGCAATGCATATTACTAATCAAAAAATTGTTCAAAATGTCTTCATGGAACATGATCTTTACTTAATACCCTAATGATTTTTGGCATTAAACAAAATCGATAATTTTGACCCATACAATGTATTGTTGGCTATTGCTACAAATATTCCTGTCTTACTTATGACTGGTTTTGTGGTCCAGGGTCACACATAAGGTAACCCATCTAGTTACCTTATATTACTCCTATCTTTTTAGGGAAGTACATCGTAAGTACAAGCAAGTACACATCTTGTCAAGTAAAGTGCAACCAATTTATGCTAATGGCCAAAGCTGGCAATGTGGAGGAGTAGACAAGTATCTTCCCAATCAAACACACCTAAATCCACTCATCAGCTCATTAGTAGAAGATCTTAGACGAGAAATAGGTTTTTTAAGATAAGGGAGAAATGTGTTTGCTCCCATAGACACTTGAAAATAAAGGTGCTTCACAATACCATAGAAGAACCTTTTTTGTATAAATGGTTCCATTAAGAACATTTAACATCTGAAGAACCTTTCTGTTTCACACAAAAAAATTAATTCTTCAGGTTATACAAAGATAAGAAAGAGGTGGCCATTTGACTGAATGGTTCTTTGTGGAACCAAAAATAGTTCTTCTATGGCATGGCTTTGAAGAACCCTTCAAAGCACCTTTATTTTTTAAGAGTGTAGGCTACTTAGCTCAGGATCTTTTTGTTCTGCACTCAATTTAAATTCTGCAGGACAGTCTACCTCCAGGAGCAACGAAGGAATTTTGATTTAAGTTACATCTCTAAATACTTCTTGGATCACTGTAGTTTTACTTTAGTCAGGGGTTCCAGTCCTGCTTTTGGAAGACTGTTGTCCTCAAAAGTTTAGCTCCAATTTGCCCTAACACACCTTTGAAGTTTCTAGTAATCCTGAAGAGCTGGTTAAAGTGTTTAATTGATATTGTAGCAGGATATTGACCCTTCAGGAGCTGGGTTGGATATCATTGGCTTTTGTGATGTTTTAGTTTACCACAGTGTGGCGCTGCTGTCAAAGTAGTGCAGTGCTCTACTGTTGGATTGACATTCTGACCTCTAGGAGAAGACAGTTCTGTAAATGAAAACTTAACTTTTTAAAACTGAGCTGTATATGTTTCATAATGATACTGGCCATATGATGTATTTTATTCTCCTGAGCTCATTAGAAGTGTATGTTCCAATATAACAGGTCCTTTCATCAGAAGATTGGACTGGAGGGCTGCCAGGAGTTAACCTTTGACCTTTAAAGGTGCAGCCCTGCCAGAATGACAGTTGTGCTGATTCTAGACTTTCTCTTTATCACTCTCAGTCGAGCTATGTGTACACACCCTGTTGAGATATATTTACTCAGTGTCTGAGAGGGTACGCTATCACCCTCTGAGGGTACAGCACTTCATTTTGGCCAACGTAAAACTCCCATTTGTCACGACAACACTGTGACCTGCCGCTCTGGAATGCCCGCCCTATGCAGGGCATGTTGACAGAGCCCTAGAATGGGCCAAGCTCTTCTGTCGCTCCCTCACTGCTCATCTTTTCATAGCCACCCATTGTCTGCATCACGAAACCTTGTCCTCATTTTGTCAGCAGCGATTGTGAGAACAATCAGGTGGACCGTGTAATAAAATTGTTGTGCAGTTTTACCACACTTAATATAATTTGGTTTATTCCCTTACATCCCTGACCTTTTTCTCCCTCGCTAGCATTCAGTCTCACATCTGTCTTTGTTGGTACTGATTTAGTGATAACATCTGGTTTACAGCGGTGGGTAGAGCCGCCGGTGGGGTTCTGAGAGCCTGTCACTCCTGATAGATTACCGGAGTGTGGGCCGGGTACAAAAGGCTTTGGCAAATGATGATTTTTTTTATGAAAATTGAAAGTAAATCAAGCAGGTGCGGCATGGGAGAATTAGGAAGAGTGGAAAATGCCTGCCGTTACATGTTGCACACAGAGAATCTGTGATCTGCCGACTTGTAGCAACCTCCCAAAAAGGTTTATCAGCTAGATTTGTATGCACTGATGCAACAGCTGGGCCTGCGCTCCCATTCCTTATCAGTTGCCTGTGTCATAACAGTAGTAATACCATAAGCTACTATTTGTAACTTTTTTTTGCAGTATACTAAATGAAGCAAGATAACAGGGCAGATTAGATGGGTGGTTTTGTACTGAGACTTCTCTGTCTCATTTTGTTTAATTTATAAAGGCTATAAATACTAACTTTACCACACTGCAGAGTAATACAGAAAGTCTGAAGCTTTAATACTGCTTGCCTAATGATGGATATCCTACATGATACATTTTTTTAGTAATTTTAGGAGATGATGGTAAAATGTCAGTCCTGATACCATGATTTTGTACTGAAGCAACTGATAAGTGGATGAACATTCGGTTTTGAAAATAAAGCTTGTAAAGCTTGTTTCTGAAGGCGTTTACTTAATTTTGCTGCAGCGTAACTAATTAAAGCTTAAACATGTTATATGTGACCCTGGACGACAAAACCAGTCCATATTTTGAAACTGAGATTTATAGATCATCTGAAAGCTGAATAAATAATCTTCCATTGATGTATGGTTTGTTAGGATAGGACAATATTTGACAGAGACACAACTACTTGAAAATCTAGTATCTGAGGGTGCAAAAAAAAAAAAAAAATCTAAATATTGAGAAAATCACTTTTAAAGTTGTCCAAATGAAGTTTTTAGCAATGCATATTACTAATCAAAAGTTGGGATTTGATGTATATACATTAGGACATTTTCTAAACATCTTCATGGAACATGATGTTTACTTAATATCCTAATGATTTTTGGCATAAAAGAAAAATGTATCATTTTGACCCATATATCCTAATGTGTTGTTGGCTATTGCTGCAAATATACCCGTGCTACTTATGACTAGTTTTGTGGTCACATTTGCTGAGTATAATGTTTATAATCTTACGAAATTACAAACTGTCATTACAAACTTTCAAATGACCCAGTTAGTTTTAATCCTTAATGTTGTTTGTGTATTGTATTTCCATTTCATCCCCAAGGTCAGATATCTGAAAGGCTTTTTAAACAAAACACCTTTTATGATACTTGTTATAATAAAGTGATAAATACTGACAGCATGTTTGGTGTCAGCTGCGCTTTAGCGCAGGTGAACTGGCCTGTACTGGCCTTTTTCTTGCAAGTTTTGTGGTTTACTTTTGGATTTTCTTTTGGGGAGGTTCAAATTAGCGAAGCCAGGCCCCCAGTGCGGTCGTGCCAGACTGGAAGTACCCAGTGGGCGTTAGGACCTGGCCGCAGTGCTGAAGAGAAACGACACGCTGAGATATTTACACTGAAGTGCTTGGTAAACCCGCGCGCTGACGAATCCCTCGGACTCACCGTGATGACCACAACCACGTGGTGAAGTCAGTCCTATATAAATCTCTCTCTCCAACCGGCTGCCTTCAGATGTGCATGTGTGTGCTGGCACAGGGACCGTTGTTTTCCACCAGAAGGAACAGAGGAGTGCGTAAACTGAAAAGGAAATCGCTTTTGCCTGCTCTTACAGTAGTTTATCCCATCACTCCGTACTCTTCTTTTCTGTCAGGCAACTTTAGGACGCGTGAGACAGGCACAGCTTTATTTTCTTCAGCATCTGCTGGTGCCAAACGCGGAGAGGAGGAGAGGCGATGCGCCTTGCGGAGTGAGCAAAGGCTTTTTTTCTGGACCTCCACATCTTCTCATACAGTGGAGGCGTGATCGTGCGGCGCTTTGGAGAGAGTTCGCGGCGCTCTGATGCGGTGGAGGTGCGCGCAAAAAGCCCGCAGGCGACGCGTCTGTCCAAAACAACCGCATCAACAGAGCTTTGCGAAGCAGAAACTTTTGATGGCCAAATCAATGGCTGTTTTAGTGCCCCGTGATTCTGTGCACTTACTTTAAACTGATTTGGAATGAAGATCTTAGTTTCTCTCCCGCATATAACGGATCTGACAGACCATTTCGCGTTGGCACCTCGGATGGATTTGCAGGTACAATAACCAGAGACGCTTGCCATTGATAATAGTGCGCGAACGCGCAAAACTGAAATTTGGCTTTGCCATCGAGTTGAAATGATTGGCCTTCTGCGTAACTTAATCCACTAATTAGCATTTTCAAACTCGCTTCAGCTACAAAAAACATAAGCACAAAATGAACTTGTACGTCTTGAGCCTCCTTCTGACCTTGGATTTAGCCACGGTGGCCGTCAGTTTATCCACATGCAGCACTCTGGACATGGAGCAGTTCAAAAAGAAGCGGATCGAGGCCATCCGCGGTCAGATCCTCAGTAAACTCAAACTGAGCAGTCCTCCCGAGATCTACCCAGAGCCCGAGGAGGTGTCCCGGGACATCATCGCCATCTATAACAGCACACGGGACCTGCTGCAAGAGAAAGCCAACGAGCGAGCGGCCACCTGCGAGAGACAGCGCAGCGAGGAGGAGTACTACGCCAAAGAAGTGCACAAGATAGACATGCAGCCCTTCTACCCTGCCGAGAGTGAGTGTTTCAACCCTGTTTGGGGTGGGATTGGGTAATAATTTAAGAAAGCTTGTAGGTTCGAACCTCAGTGGTTTAATGGGCATACATACAAACATTGTTATTCATAACAAGCAACACTTCACAAACGTGTTGATCCTCTCAAGGCACCTTTTACCCAATAAAGTACCATCATGATTTTTAGCATCATTTTGATATTTTATAATGCATGCATGTAATATGTGTGCATATAGAGCTTTCCAAATATAAAACTGGCACCACATTGACCAAAATTGGCAGTTACCACAATAATTTAACAGTGTGGCTCGCATGTCCAAAGATATTGTGGCACGGTTCTGACTGTCACGGTGCACCAGATCTACATGCCCTTTTGCAGTTAATGCCACTGTTTAAGTCAGTTTCAATAAAAGAACCATCTACATGATAATTCAATCCTGTGTCCTAAGAATTAAAAAGTATGCTGGTTATGCTCTGCAGGTCATTCGCATAGTCCAAGGATACCTTTTGTTTTGTGTTTTGTGTAATTTCTTTTGTCATTTGTAATTTATATTAAAAAAATAAGGTTCGATGGTTGTAGCCTGGAGAAGTCGTTATCCAGTTGTTGTCTAATATGAACCTCATGTCAAATGAGAGGTGGCATGGTTTTATTTTGCTCTCCAAGAACAAAAACGCTATTGCCAGATTATTCTTGACTACATTCTAAATTGCTACTTTGTCATTAATACACATATTAGAGGTTCAGTCCCTCTGGAGTAACCTGAGGTTAGGCTCTTTTTCAAGAGCTCCCTGGCAGTGCGTCACTCCTCTGAGGGGTTCGAATCCAAAGATTCAGTTACAGAACAGATTCAACCACTAATCCACAGTCGCCACATCATAGGCTATGGTGTGGTCTCCCCTGATCAATATTTGTGCAGCTGTCTGCAGCGTCTTTACAGCATTTATGCAAATTTGCTGGGCAATTCATTTGAAAGAATATTTCATGTTCTCTTTTAGCAACCAAGCAGGTCAGCATTACAGTGCTTTTGGTTCTAGAATGCTACTCTCATTCTTTCCCTCCATTACTCTCTGTCTCTCTCTTGCTCTCTCTCTCTCTCTCTCTCTCTCTCTCTCTCTCACACACACACCACTTTTGAATAATGCTTCTCAGTGTACCTAAATACTACCCCACTGTGTCCCAAAAATCAGGCCTGTATAAGCAAATAAGTGCTTTTAAATGTCCTTATTGTGCCATTAATTATGTAATCGTTTTCAGTTCCCAGATCAAATGTGAGTATACAGCTTGAAAGAAAAACAAATTAGGAGATCTTTTATGCCCCGAGGTATATTTTGCATTAAATGTTATTCTTGGCTCTGCCCGCTGTATAAATACTCCAAATATGAATAGAGTTGGCACAGCGCCAGCCCCAGTCAGCAAGCATTTACGGGATATAAATAATCCTGTGTCAACGTTCGGAGAAACGCCACTGATTATTTTAAAATTGAACTTTCAGATTGTGGGTTAGATCACGATGGCTCCGTTCCAAAACCTAATGAGCTGCCTACATAGTTAGCATTTAAAGGTATTGTAGGCACACTCCCCTGGATAAAGTATATGCTATAGGTAATCGTATATATGCATCACCCTTTCTAATCCAATTCAACTGTTTGTGCTGTTTTTTTATACACCAGATGCATTGAAGCCACTTTGTTCATTGTTGAAGTGAACTTTTGCCTGTATGGTGATTAGATTCACTGTCTTGGACGACTGCCTTTAACTTGAGCGTGCGAGTACAGAATGACCCGTCCAGATTGTGATACCTGTTAGTTGTCTGCGATGCGGTGTGCGACAGGTTTAAAGCAGTATCACATGTATCCCTAATGGATGTTGAAATCCCAGAAGGCATTGCAACCAGCTCAAGCGAAGCGAAACAGAAATGTTGATTAGGGTACACACAGGGCTAAAGGCACACATTAGGGACAATGTGCTTTTCACTACTCCCATACTGTATGACTAAAGAAAAAAAAAGAAGTTTTTTATTGAACACTGATAGAGCAACACATTTGGTGGAATAAAAAATCATAAAAGTGGTTTGTTTTGTTTAACACGTTTGTGATATAAGACTCACCAATATTTATTTATTTATTGCATTAATACCTAATCAAAAACAATAACTTTAGTAGAATTTGTTTATTTTAATAAATAGAAAAAAAAAATATTTTTTGTTCAATAAACCTGTATATTAAAACTCATTAAAATAATTAAAGTAATTAAATTATTGCATTTAATGAATCATTCATTTTAAAAAAGTAAAGTTTCTGAAAGCTTTGAAGGAGATCCCATAGTAATTTAATATGACTTTGCAGGAGTAAATATAAATATTTTATTACATATGATTAATATAATATTTTTAAGTATGATGATTTTATAATAAATATGGGGGTTATCTGTGAGGTGGCCGTTTAACGTAATAAATAATATTAACGAATCTAAATCTAACCATGTCATGTCAACAATTGGAAAAATCAACCATCTTTTAATTATCACATCAATTATTGCGCCTTTAGCCCAACAGCAGAGCTGCTTTTTGCCCCCAAATACCATACTTTAACATGCTTTCAGTTATTGAAAAGCTGATTTAATTACCTCGAACAAAACTGAACATCTGATATTTGTCTCAAAATAAATTCTGCAAGTTTGTAGATTCTCATTTATAGATTCTCATAACAATAATAGATCAAATTGCCTATGATTGCATTAAAGATTTCCAGCCAAATTTCCAAATTTCTAAGAAAAGTGCTGCGGTGAGTTTTTGTGCCACCTAGTGGTTAAGACGAGGATAAAATGAAACCCCAAGTGCGCCCCCAAACAAACATTCATTCAGTAATAAAAAGAATAGTTGAATCTTATTAAAAATGGACATTCTTACCAAAGATTTGTGTGCCGTGAATTTTATTTTGGGTTTATGGCATTAGCTTAGCGCACACGCTAATACCAGCCTCTTCTGAAATCCATTGTGAGTCAAGTATCCCGTGCACTTCCTGTGAGGAGTGCTATTTAGAGCCTGTGTAGAGCGTTCCAAATCGGTCAGTTATGAGATTCCATTTCAGATAGAATCCTTAGAAGGCAGCTGCCTATGTAGACGCTGCAGATTTTGGAACGGAGCCAACGTGTGGCACAGAAACAATGAGCAAATAGAAAAGACAGAAGACTAGATAATAACCATATAGGACGTACTTAACTTTTTCCTGGAAGTGAACTTTGAATGAGGTGTCCTGTTTCTGAATAATGTGTTGGCTAATACGCTCACAGGCTATCGGCCTTATTTGGTTGGGCGCCAGGAAGCGCTCGCAGGCAGCACTGCAGGGCACAGCGGCACTGGACGCCACACAAAAATGCGCGAGAGAGAAAGAGAGATACAGAGTGGGGCTCATGCAGAGACAGAGTGCTGGCAGAGCCCACACAGCACTATTTAAACTAGAGAGCAGTGTGCGTATACTCCGCACCGTGCCACATGCTCCATGGAAAATTCCACCCTGAGACCCACTGTTGCTGGGGTGTGGAGCTGGAGTCACTGGAGAGGTTCTCCCTGCACCCCCACCTCCAACCAATCTCATGTGCTCTTAAAAATAAAGGTGCTTCCGTGGCTCCTGGCTTCAGCAGATCAAGGAGTTTAAAAGTTCTTGTTAAGGCATAATGTTTTTTTTTTCTGGTTTTCTTTAAAGCTCTAGAATAAAATGCAACACTCTTAAAAATAAAAGTTTTTTTTAATGGCATCTATGGTTTCATAACGTATTTTAAACATCCATGGAACAATATAAGTGCAGTTGATTGTTCCTTGTACACTCTTACAAAGATTCTTTATTGTCTTAGAATCTGGTTGGCTTAGAGGAGTGCGATATTCTAGTGATATCGGAACTCCAACTGTTTCATCATTTGTATCACTCCGTTTGTGGTATTGACGCCTAAATCCACTTTAATTTTATAAATAATACTGTTTTTGTGTCAAGGAATAGAGTTTTTAGGCGATAATGTACTTGTTTAGACTTCAAATATGTGGTTTGTTAATAAAGATAATGTCTATTTGAAAATTTGATTCAACGTTCTCGGAGATGTGAGCTCCAGAGCTTCAGTGGCTGTTCAGTGATCATGAACCCGCCGAGAACAGCCTCACTTGGCCAGTTCTTCTAGAATTTACCACTGATCCTGCTGTCTCCATAGTGGTTGAACATGAGATGTAATTAGTTTTGGGCAACTCTAGCAGGCAGTCTTGGGTCTCATTAATCTATTATTTGTTCCAGAGCAAACCGTTTGGCTGAGGGCAAAATCTCATAACGTTATATTTGATGTAAATTTAATGTTGTATATGAGAGCACTGCCTTTGTACTTTTGACTAAAATCCGTTGAAACTTTTATAATGGCTGTTGTTGTTTATTAAATATTATTAAATAAATAATATTTTACATAAATAATAGTAGTAGTATTCAGAAATAGTATTTAGTATTGGAAAACAGTATGTGTGTTAGTGATGGTGATTTCATTTGCTCGCCAATATATAGTGACAAAATACATGTTTTTATGAGTGCGACAGGGGTAAAGACTTTTATACTGAAACACAGTTGTAAACAAGGAAGTTATTTTTTTTTTACTTTTAACAACACCTTGTGAGACGCAGCCACAAATGCACTGAGCAGCACTGTCATTAAAAATAAGCCTTAACAGATGAAAGGATAATGTGACAAAGATATCGCTTTCCTCAGCAGACATTCAAACTGTTTTATTGTGAATATCAGATTGAGCTGAAAAATGAATGCTGTATCAGATGCAGGTAATCACACTCACTCAGTCCATCTCTCATATTACTCTATACAGTGAGTTTTTAATGCAGTTTTACTATAAGCTTTCAATGAAGCAACTCAGTGTTTCTTCGTTACTAGTTATGTGACAAAAGAAAAAAGTCCCAAAATGGTTATTTTATGGCATACCTCCGATAACCCCATTTTGGAACCTTTATTTTAAAGAGTCTAGACGAATTTTTTTTTTGGATCATTCAAATGTTTGTCACACTAAGACAAAAATTACCCTTTCGGTTTCTTGAGAAGCTCTTTAGGAAACCTAAAATGGTTTTTGCAATGCGAAAACCACCTTTTGGAGCCTTTTGTTTTTAACAGATTTAATTTGCTAATCTGCACATTGACACATCTGCACATTCTCAAACATTTTGGAGTGCGGGCGTAATGATCTTTAAAAGAAGACACTTGGGAGGTAGTTGAATTAGAAACAGAAACAGAATCAGAGTTTAGTAATGAAAAGAAAAATAATCAGAAAAGCGTGAATTAGTTGGAAAGTCATTAGAAATATAGTTTTAAAATGGAAAAATATGAAGCTGTCAACATAAGAGCCAAATCCAAAGGTCAGTTCTTGTTTTATTTCAAATTTTAGAGATATAACCCTGGAACTGTTCTGTGTTTTATTTTCAGTGTCTTATGAAATGTTAATGGACAATGGAAATCTTTTTGTTTAGTTGGCTGTTTGAAAAGTGCATTAGGCTACACAAGTACACAAGGCTGCATTTATCTAATCAAAAATACATGAAAAACAGTAATGCTGTGAAATATTATTACAATTTACAAGCTGTTTTCTATTTTAATATATTTTAAAATGCTATTTATTCCTGTGATCAAAGATTTGCTACTCAAGAAACATTTCTGATTATTATCAGTGTTGGAAAAAGTAAGTAAGTTCTTGCATTGATAGACTGTGTTTTTATTTATTTATTTTTTAGGAACTACTACAGTAAAGGTATTGGAGTGTAAAAAGTTTCAGACTCCAAAATGAATTCAGGTTCTAACTTGCATCTTTATATTTAGGAGTTGCACCAAATTGCATCCATTTTCTAGTTTACAGCTTTATTATTAGCTATAATGTTGCTCATACATCATTCACACAGTGAACTTTACAGCAGTAAACATACACAGCACCCGTTATTTACCGCCACTCTCTTGATATATGGATTATTCTCCCCCGTTATTTAAGAAACAAACCAACTCGTTCAAATTTTGTCCGTCCTACAAGAACGTCCATTAAACCTAATGTCCCATGCAGCTCAACAGGTCCGTATGTTTTTGCTGTGGTATTAAATGTCCATGCATGCATAAATGCTAACATACCGTGGCCCCACCGGTCTGTTTGTAAATGCAGGTCTCTTGGAGCCCAGTACAGAGCTCCCTTGTGACTAAACGCACAGGAACACAAGGCTGCCTCTGTGCACCGGGACCAGGCTCTAGGAAATGGTTTATGTTGCAGCCGTTTTATGACTTTGTGTGGTTTATGCTGTTCAAGAGCATATGACTTAGTATATACGTGCTTTGAGTGCTTGCTGAAGTATGCTCTCTGTTTGCGCTGGATATCAGTGCCTTATTTTTCAGCTGTATGTGGCTGTCATACTTCATAGTGTTGTCTCCTCCATGCAACTCATGAATGCACTGTTAGAGCAACTTTTATCTATCTTATAGTATGAATATCATTCACGTTCCCTATTATTAGTAATAGCTTTAATCTAAATTGTCATGAGTTAATTATTAAATTAAGCTTTGCAGTCTTTGACTGGACCACTGCTTTAGTTTGTAGTATTTGGCTATATAGGATCTCTTACACCCTTTTAATGATTGTTCAATGTGGTAATTGTTGAAATTGCATGATTTATTATAGAACATTAATCATTATAAAAGTTTGTACAGTGTTTGATATGTGTTTATTTAATCACTTTCCGGATAAAATTCAGTGAATGTATAGCAGGATACCTGGTTAAATATACGTTGTCTCCTGTACATTATACTAACATAAACATAAATGCTACTCAAAATGAAGAATGACTGCAGTCGGTGCCAGTCGGCTTACATTCGAGCCTGTGGGTGAAATCGCTGAAAATGGCAAAGGATTCAAAGACTCATTTTCACTAATATATCATTAACAAGCATTATGCTTAACATATCAGTCGTTCTTGTACAACCAAGCGAAGGAATGTTTGTGAAAATGCATGAATCAGGTTATCATTACTTCATCAGAATGTACATTAACTAGTGATTTGTTAAGCGCCACGTAATGTCGTAATGTACGTGGATGAAGTTATTATGAAGTGTTACCCAAAACTCTTTGACACTGAGGTTTTGTCTCTAAGCAAACACGCAGTCATGAAAAGGTTTGCAAACACCCTAAATTCAAACCCGCTTCAACAGTATTGCTTTTGTTGCTATTTCTGCTCGTCTGAGGTCAGCCGTTTTGTTAGTTTAAGAGCAAAATAATTTGTGCCTTTTAACACAGTTGTAGACAGAAGTTTCTCTTTTATCTCTGAGAAAATTACAGGGTGCACAAACTAATTTGTTACATATGGCAAATGGAGTTGAGCTAATTTTACCCAAATAACAAAATATTCCAGAGAATATCTGTCCTACTGTATAAACACGCTCGCGAGTCAATAGCAAATGAATCATAGATAGATGAGAAAATGTGAAAATAGTGTCTAAACATCAAGTATCACTTACAGTATTTTAGAAATGTGTACTTTAAACTATCTTGAACTGTCTTTGAACTGACTATTGCACTTGTTTTTCTGTTTCCAAATGCTGTGCGCACACAGCAATGCTTGTTTAGAAAGTTGAAGTTGTTCTCGAGTGTGTTTGGAGTGCATGGGTGTAAGAAGTGTGTCAGCATTTGTGTATGTTCCAGAAGAGGCCGGTGCGTGTGCATGACGGATTATGTTTAGTGACTCTGAAAGATCTCCCAGCGCCTCTCCCTCTGTAAATAAACACAGGCGTGCGGACAGGCCATCCCAAAAACAACCCAACACACCAGAGTGTGTGGGCCAAGGGCGGGCACTCAAACCTCTATGGCCTGTCACAGCCACTCACGTCAGCTCCTCTGCGGCATGTGTTTGAGTGATAAAGATGGCAAGAAATCAGGATCAGGAACAACCTGCGGGGAGAAGATTTGTATATACACTGAAAAAAGAAAGTTAGCAAAAAAGTACAAAAGCTGTAACTTGGGCAGTACCCTTTTTAAAGGTGCTAATATGTACACTTTAGATACTAATATGTACACTTTTGGTAAAAGTATGAACCCTTAATATACTCATTTGTACCATTTAGGGGTAAATAAGGTGCAAATATGTACTTTTTTATCTTTTGTACTTCTGAGAGTATATAGCCAGCCAATCAGAGCATGTCGTCCACTAGCTTTGATACCCACAGATGTTTGTTGCACATAAAACTGGAAAGCACTTTCTCGTTCTGGCAAGCTCTAATCTGATTGGCTGAGTTTATGCAACTTCTAAGAATAAAAAATGTATCACTCTGGAAAAACGGTAACAGGCAGATGCAATGAGTTTTTTTCAGAGGCGCTTAGTAAATATATATATATATATATATATATATATATAT
>NC_133369.1:45975583-46000452 GCF_049309525.1 Garra rufa
TTGCATGTTTTTGAAAGAAGTCTCTTCTGCGCACCAAGCCTGCATTTATTTGATTAAAAATACAATGAAAACAGTAACATTGTGAAATGCTTTTAACATTTAAAATACCATTTTCTATTATAATATTCTGTAATATGAATTTTCAGCTTCATTACTCCAGTCTTCAGCGTCACATGAACCTTCAGAAATCATTCTAACATTTCTGATTACTATCAATTCTGAAAACAGTTATGCTGCTTCATATTTTTGTGAAAACTGTGATGCATTTTATTTTTCAGGATTTGTTGATGAATTGAAAGTTCAAAAGAACAGAATTTATTTAAAATAGAAATCTTTTCTAGCATTATAAATGTGTTTACTGTCACCTTCCATCAATAAAATGCACAGTTTCTGAATAAAAGTATTAATTTCTTTAAAAAATATATCTTATTAACCCCAAAATGTTTATATTTTGTTTAACAGTGTCTTTTTACACCAAGTACAAATAGCCCGCCTTGTTGGCAGAGGCTATTTACACTAACTCCGCCCACTAATGTTTGATTGGCTTAGACAAAATTTAAAAAGACGGCTGCTAAATAATATCTCCAGTGGCACAGTTAGTAAAGGACATAGCACTGACTTTTTGATGTGATCGTCTCAAGTACGAATCCGCAATCCGCAATTAGCCACTATTTGCACTAAGTAGTATACATAAAATCGTATGTACACTTATTGCAAAGAAAATAGGCCCTACTGCTATTTTTGCATAATATAAATAGCATCTTTCACTATTTGCTTTTATTGCAAATAGCTGCTGACATATTTTAATTGTTATTGTTTTTACACAACTACAAAGTCTACGTATAGTCTGGACCTAAATGAAAGATAAGAACAAACTGTGGCTGATTGTACATCAGCCAGTCTTTGCCTGTCTAATTGGGCATTTTTATTTATTTTTTGTACCAGAATGAGCTGCGATGTGGACCAGACATTTTACACGTGATTATCCACCACCTATTTATTTATGAACGTCTACTCTTTTTTTGCCCATTTCAGTGGGTTCCCTCAGAAATGAGCGCGAGTTGTTGACATTATGAAAGCTTGGGGAGAAATGTACTGAGTTGGATCCAAGCATTAGGAGTAGACTGAGTGCAGATTTACCGCCTGTGTGTTTATACAGAACATCCTGATCACAAAACCCTTCGGTTTCCTCATAGCTGCCTTGAGAGATTTGGTTTTGGTCCACCAAACATCTCTCGGTGAGATTCTCTAGTGGGGTTATTGTCGAAAAAGGGGGACTCGGTACTTACGCAAGACCTGGACCCTCTTCTGCTTCTACTCGGGAGTTAGCGACAGCCAAACGGCATTGCGTAACAGGGAAAGAGTGAAAGGGAGTGAGACAGAAAGAGTTTGAGTAAAGGATGAGAGAGAGTGGGATTGTGAAAGAATAACAACTGCTCTTCCAGCGCTTTTATACTGTTTACAGGCAGAGCGCAGGTCTCATGTAATACAATACTCTAACACGAGCACAGCACAGTGTGGGAATGAAATCTGGGGCCCATCTACGTGTCCGGGGCCTCGAAAGAAGCGAGAAAGGAAGATCGAGATGCTCTGAGAGGTTAGAAACTAGAGTATTTCCATGCATACTAATTTTCCAAAGACCGTACACACCAAATGTGAAATAGTGCCTGATGCCACATAATCATATTTGACATTTTAACACGCAGAAATGTGCTGCAGCATTTTTGACCAATGAGATTTCATGGTGGTCCTGGCGGGGCACAAAAAAATCTCATTGACATGGATGGCAGAAAGAGACAAAATGTGTTTGTGGGTGCAACCTCAGCTTATTACTAGTGTTTGCTAAGGCCAGCATTACTGTTACTATTACTCATATTTGAGTTAACCCTATAAAGCCTCTAAATGATCAACATGATCAAACTTTGCTAAAAAAAAAAAAAACTGTTGCACACAAGCTACCACATGAATTCTGTCATCTGATTGATATCATTTTTATCAACTAAAAGGCCATCTAGGGTATAATTGTACAAATGTCACTCTTCAGCCCGTGCTCCACGTGCCTTTTGCTGTGAAATCTGTACTGGTTTTTATAAAGTAAGGAGTAACTTGAATAGTAATATTCTCGACTGAAGCAACTCTGCTTTACTTGATTATCCAGACATCATTTTTTAGAAAAATCAGTGAGTCTCAAATATGATCATCAGGCTGTTGAGGAACTTTTATTTGTTCATCTCTCAGTCATCATTGTATTGCATTGCATGTTTTGATCATTTAAATGTCATCTTAGTGTCAACTCATCCAGAGATCCCAGCTCAAATTTTTGATTTTAATATTTTTTTCTGTAAAGACAAACATATATAGTAATGAAAGCCAAAATATTAAATGTCATAGATGTGTATTTACTGAGTAATCCATTATTTTATAAAGGGGCGTCAAAATGACAATGTCAAAAACATAGTTATTGTGTTTGAAGAGCAATGTCTGCAGAACAAACAGTACTGAAACTAGAATTGTATCGTGTTTCCCTTTGTCAAAACAATTGAATACAACACACTTCTCTGGGTGCCAAAACCAAGTCTTAAATTCAAGAAGTGTTAAATATATCTTAATGTCATTTTGGATTATTGTTCTTACGTAACTTTTCTTTTAGAGTCTTAATTTTTAAGGTCATATATGGTTCTGTTTCATAGATAACAGGGTGATACTGTGGTGAAGTGTAGTTACAATACTGCGTATCTGAACTATTAGTTGCTTCAGAAGCTGTTAAAATTGACAAAATGCTGCTGAAACCTGAATCAAATATAGATTCTTATAAATACACCTTTGAGAGCAAGTAATGTGCCTCAACTTGACCATTTTCAGTGGAATTTTGGTACTTGGAGACTTATGCTTAATGCAAATTTTGATAGAAGGAAACATAATTTCTAATTTATCCGTCAGACATTCCTCTTTAAACACAGTAAGCTGTATGCTTTGGTTTCCGATCATTGAAAACAGTCATATTCAACAATGTAAACATGGAGCTGAATTAAAATCTGCATATCTATGGGAATAAACAATATGGGGTCTTAAACATTACGATTTCAAAAGGGAAGATTATTAAGAATGAGAATCTAGAAGGATATTAAAATATAATACCTTGATACTTGTAGAGTTAGAGGCATGCGATCTTTGGAAAAAATAACATTTTGGTGTTCTCTGCAATTGTTTTGGTAGAAAACCACAAGATACATTTCTATTTTTAACATTATTTGTTCTTCGGATATTTCTCTTTACAAGAAAATAAGTATCAGCTGTATGCAAAATGACCCACATTTGGTTTTGACCAGTGAACAGTTTACAAAGCTACTCAATGAGATCTGTCTAGGATTGAACCATCAAGGGAGGAAAAGGAAAGTTTGTTAAGAATCAAAATTTCAAAGGATATTAAGATTTGTTTAATACTTTATGAGTTACAGGCATGCAAACTTAAGTAAAAAAACACAAGAAGTGCTTTTTGCCATTTTTGAACTGTCACCATTTGCATGTAATGAAACAAAGATTGCTCAAGTCAACAGATTTTACTATAAGACCTACCAATCTCTTTGTAAAAATAACATAATGATGTTGCCAGCTTTCTAAAATCAATTTTACACCCCTGTAAACTGGCTCCAAATCTCAGGTGAAAATGGTAATTTTGACCCCTCTTTACAAAGTGGATTACACAGTAAATATACATCAATGACATGTATTATTTTGGCTTTCGTCACTACTTATGTCTTTCTACAAAAAAATATTAACAAAATCAAAAATTTGAGCTGAGGAATTTTCTGAAATGTGGTTGATTTGACACGAAATGACCCTATATTGGAGATATAAAGTGATGACTGATTCATTTTATGTATATATCTGCTATACTGTTCTGCTATACAGATCTCATTAATTTGCATTACAGACTTGCATTTGCATTATCAGAAATTCATCTTACTTTTTTATCAGCATCTTCACCAAATTGCTTATTTTGCTCAGTTTCTCAGCCTCTAAGCCTGAGGCATCAAATATGATACTCAACAAAAAACATGCATTTTTTAAACATTTTTTAAGGGCTAAAGGTTTAATAAGCTATATTAAAAAAATGCGTTTTTTACTATTATTTTATGTCAGGCTTTAAAGGGTTGAGGATTCAAACTCTTACCCTCAGTATTAAATACCATCCATCACCATGTGATAGATATGATTGCTCAGATCATGTGGCTTATTGAGGATGTGCTATTAATTTTATTTTACCTTTACTTAAGAAAACAGGTGGAAAAACTTGCAGGAGGCATCCAAGTCATACACATAGAGACTACAGTGGATTATTTTGGCCATTAAAAAACAGCATCAGCACCCTAGCTTTGTGGCAGCAGCCTTTGCATGGCAAGCACTTCTCACATTTTCTTTAGAAATAAAAACTGTTGAGTGCTTTAATGTGTTGCATTGCAAATTCAAATGTAAGAATATATTCTTCCAGCTTTCTGTTTATCATTATTCTTTGTGTGTGTGTGTGTGTGTGTGTGTGTGTGTGTGTGTGTGTGTGTGTGTGTGTGTGTGTGTGTTGGACGGTTGCTCAGAATGAGTCCTGCAGGGACTAAGCGGCCTTCATGGAAGGGCCTTCAGAAGTGTGGTGTATTTTTAGTTCCCAGGGATTATGAACAGAGTTGTTTTCAATTTGCTATTGGCAGGTGAGCGTCAGGGCGGAGGGAAGAACTCGTCCATCTCACATTCCCTCTCTTTATTTCCCTCTCTGTTTTCCCTCTCAGTCTTCTCTCTCTGTCCCCATCCTCTCACTTTTCTCCCTCCCACTCTTTCCCAGTCTTTCATTTCTTTCCCAGCATTCCCTTCTTGTCTCACTCCCACTCCTCTGCCCTCGCTGCTTAATCTGGCTTCCGTTCGGCCTCTCAAGGTCTCGACTCTCAGCGGCAGTTTTTTGGAAGCTACTTTGGCTGCTTCCACACAGTCAGTGTTTGAGATCGGAAAAACAGTGTTTACTAACAGGTGCGTCTTTCCAAATGTCCTGTACGTACAACAGCAGACACAACCAGAATAATGTCTCGAATAATGTGTGAATAGGTCACCAAAGTCATTAATCTTCTTTCTGATTTGAGGAATGCAGGTAACCATTTGAAATGTCCTGGCTTTATATTGCATTTCATTTTTATTTTTAAAAAGCAGCTCCCACTGCTTTCATCCTCTGCAGCCAAGGGCTCTCTAGTTCATCCAGCTTGTTTTTTCTTCTCTTTCTCTTCTGCCCGAACACTTAACAGGAGATTTGTCTCACTTTATGACCGCACAATACCACTACATTGTGCCAACTTTCAAAGAGGCTGACAGCCTTAACATTGCTGATGGACAGAAAAGAAAAAGAGCAAATTGCTTCTTGCCTTATGTCTCTCAAACATGCGACACACCACTAGTTCTCATGCAGCGCTTATCAATCCACTTACAAAATCCCAAAATCTCTGTGTTTCAATTGAATTGAATGTAGTGGTTTGAACACAAATGACTACTTTATTCTGCTGCCTTGTGAAACTTAGCCTGGGAAACTCTTACAAGATGCTCATTATTTAAGTAGCCAAACTACAGGCTTTTTAGTAGTTAGCTTCACTTTGAGCTACTAACACAAATTACTTAACATAATTCAAGGTATTTGGGGAGGTGGGCAATATATAAGCTATTTAATGCGGTGATATATTTTTAAAACTATTGAATGATATAATTTTGTTGGATCAATTTACACTAAATACCACCATTAGAAAGATAAGAAAGAGAGAAAATAATACATATGCCCTACTCTTGAAAATTTGGGATGTTTTGAAGTATTTTATGTTCACCAAGGCTGCATTACATTCATAAAAAAAAACAGTAATATTGAGAAATAATATTTTAATTTTTAATAATAACTGCTTTCTATGTGAATATATGTTCAAATGAAATTGATTTCTGTGATCAAATTACTATAGGTCTTATGTCACATGATCCTTCAGAAATCATTTTAATATGCTGATTTGCTGCTCAGGAAACCTTTCTGATTATTATCAGTGATGGAAACAGTTGTGCTGCTTTACATCTTTTGTGGAAACTGATATATTTTATTTTTTATGATTAATAGAAAGTTCAAAAGCATTTGTTTTGATATAAAATATTTTGTAAGATTATAAAGTGTTTACTGTCACTTTTGATCAATTTAATGCATCCTTACTGAATGAAAGTATTAATTTCTTTAAGTATTGTTAACAAAAATCTTACTGACCCCAAACTTTTCAATGCTAGTGCATTTTTTTTCTGTTTCATTGTAATGAATCATCTGAGCCGATTCACTACAATACAGTAAATCATTTTCATTTTAGACAGAAAAAGGTCAGTTTAAGGGAGTGTTTGATTATTATTAAAGTAAGTGCTGCAAAGATGTGTGTACGATGCAATATAACGAAAAACAATGATGTAGCATTTTGACACGCTGTGCTTACTGAATGGAAAAAGTAGCTCATTATTGGAAAGGCAACAATGTCTTGAAAACAGCTTAACTACTGTCATGTTACTGAATATGTAGTACTAATGTAACTACTGCGTATGTCACTCTAAGACCCCTTCTGTACAGCAGCCTACAGTGCGGCGTTCCCCTCGTTGCCTCCGGTCAAGCCTGCGCTCTTCTGTTTCCTCTCTCTCTGACCCTCACAGGACAGGACGAGCTCCGGGATAGTCCCGCTGAGGGAACGGGGGAATCCGAGAGCATGTCTTACAGAAGTGAGAAATGCTCTAAAGTAGGTCAAATACTTTCCCTCCGCTCTCCTTCCCGGAGTTTTAGCACAGTGCTACCAGTATTCGGTCTCACTTTCCATTTTCAAATGGTAAAAGTGACTCGGAGGTTGCGAACGGTTGCATCCGGCAATTTCTCGAAGTCGTAAATCAGGATCAAGCCTTTTGAATGTGAACAAACGTTTGAATATTTTCCTCATAATTCACTGCTTGTAAAAGCTGAGAAAACGAATATATCCCCATAAATAAGCCCCTTAATGTCATAGTTTTATTGAAGCCACATGCCGTGCCACAGGTCTCCACGGTAACTAAAACTCTTATACCTTTGAAAAAATATAAACAGCAATCCTGCATGTTCAACATAAGTAAGCGGGTGTCTCTGTGTATTGTAATATTTAGGGATAAAAAGGCTTTTTGTGTTGGAAAGCTCTTCTTATATATATATAGTTTTTTTTTTTTTTTCTACAGATACTATTCAGATTGTATGCCCTTAAGGCCCATTCACACCAAGAACAATATCTATAAAGACAACTGTAAGGATAAACAATATAAGCACAGTTTTGTCATCTGCCACTTTAAATTCTCAAGCTCTTTAAAGCAGGATAAATTCTGATCTAAATGTACAGTATGTCACAAAAGTGGGTACACCCCTCACATTTCAGCAACCGTTTAAGTATATCTTCTAAAGAGGCAATACTATAGAAATGAAACTTGGATATATTTTAGAGTAGTCAATGTGCAGCTTGTATAGCAGTATACATTTACTGTCCCCTGAAAATTACTGAAAATACAGCTATTATTGTCAAAATAGCTGGCAACAAAAGTGAGTACACCCTAAGTGAACTTGTCCAAAGTGTCAATATATTGTTTTAGCACCACTGTCCTGGGTATGTAATTGACCAGAGCTGCACAGGTTGTTGCTGGGATCCTCTTCCACTCCACACAGAGCTACTTTACGTTAGACACATGGTGCTTCTCCACCTTACACTTGAGGATGCCCCACAGGTGCTTAATAGGGTTCAGGTCTGGAGACATACTTGGCCACCCCATCACCTTCAGCTTCAGCTTCCTCAGCAAGGCAGTTGTCATCTTGGTGGTGTGTTTGGGATCATTATCATGTTGGAAAACAGCCGTTCGGCCTAGTTTCTGGAGGGAAGGCATCATGTTCTGTTTCAGAATGTACAGTGCATAATAGAATCCATGTTTCCCTCAATGAACTGCAGCTCCCCAGTACCAGCAGCACTCATGCAGCCCCAGACCATGATGCTATGCTTGACTGTAGGCAAGACACAATTTTCTTGGTACTCCTCACCAGGGCATCGCCACACATGCTGGACACCATCTGAGCCAAACATCTCAGATGTATCTCATAGTCTCATCATACTACAGGACATGGTTCCAGTAATTCATGCTCTTGGTTGTCTTCAGCAAACTGTTTGCGGGCTTTTTTTGTGAGCCAGCTTCAGATAAGGCTTCCTTCTGGGACGACTACTATGCACTGAGTGATTGCATGTGCAGCATTTGGTCTGAACACTTGATCGACCCTTGCAAGGCCTGTTACGAATGGAACCCATCTTTGAAAACCTCTGTATGACCCTGGCCACTGTAGTGTAACTGGGTTTCAGTGTGTTACTGAACCTCTAATAGCCTTGGCCATCTTTGTAGAGAGCAACAATTCTAATTCTCAAATCCTCAGAGAGTTCTTTGCCATGAGATGCCATGTTGAACGTTCAGTGGTCAGTATGAGAGAATTGTACTTAAAGCACCTAATTTTAACTGCTCTAATACAAGATACACAACTTTATATGGTCCTGTCAAGCTGACAAAAATATAAACATGATGAATAGGACATGTGGTTTTGCATGATTAAACAACATACTGCTGTTATCACTTAGGGTGTACTCACTTTTGTTGCCAGGAATTTTGACAATAATGGCTGTATGTTGAGTTATTTGCTGAGTTACAGTAAATCTATACTGCTATACAAGCTGCACATTGACTACACTAAAATAAGTTTAATTTCTATAGTATTGTCCCTTGAGGAAATATACTAAAATTGTTGCTGAAATGTGAGGGTTGTACTGTACTGTATATCATTATCATTTTACGTATTTTTCCCTGTGGTGTCGAAAATGGTATTGAATATCATTTTTTTAAGGCATTGTATTGAAGTTTGAAATACCAGTATCAAGGCAACACTGTAATGTGCAAATATAAAAGTACATGTTGTTAAAGGAATATTTCACCTAAAAATGAAAATTTGCTAAAAATGTACTCACCCCCAGGAAATGTAGAATTCTACCACTTGCTCACCAGTGGATCCTCTGCAGTGAATGGGTGCCGTCAGAATGAGAGTCCAATCAGCTAATAAAAATATCACAATAATCCACACCGCTCCAGTGCATCAGTTAACATCTTATGAAAACAAAAACTGAGTTTTTAAGAAACAACATTCATTATTAAGATGTTTTAACTTCAAACCACTGCTTCCAAAATATAAGTCAGTTTTCTGGAGTGAAAAGGTCTTGTCTGAATCAGAAGAGAAATCTGCACATACCAAGCACCATTTACCATCTAAAACAGCTCTAAATAAATATGTGGGTTGATTTGGATAAAAGAGGACAACGGGGGATGGCCTTTTCTTTTACTGGAGGAAACATTATTATGGATTATGAACTCATATTTTGCCCAGAAATTACATTTTAAATTTAAAACAATTAATTATGGATTAATTTCTTATAAACATACATGCTTTTGTCTTCTCAAGACATTAACTGATGGACTAGAGGGTTGTGGATTACTTGTGGATTATTGTGATGTTTTGTATCAGCCGTTTGGACTCTGATTCTGACGGCACCCATTCACTACAGAGAATCCACTGGTGAGCAAATGATGGAATGCTAAACTCTCTAAATCTGTTTTGTTGAAGAAACAAATTTATTTACATCTTGGATGGTTTGAGGATGAGTAAATTTTGAGAAAAATTAAATTTTGGGTGAACTATTCCTTTAACGAAGCTACATGTTTTTTCCCCTTCTGCTCTTGTATTCAACTCTTCACGGATCACTGATGAAGATTTCTGGCCACTGATGAGGCCCGTGACACACGACCTGGAACATCTGTAGTGGATGATGTGTTGGGCGTTTCACTGTAATGTAGATAGTGAAAAGGTGAAAGTGTACGCTCATGTGTTGGTGTAATTTGATTCAAACGCTAACTCCTTCCCTGTCAAACACACATCTGACAGCATTTTCCAGCCAGAGAGAGAGAGAGAGAGAGAGAGAGAGAGAGAGAGAGACGGTCTGTCCGGTCAGCAACAGGAGTTATTTCGAGACTGAAGGACGGACAGCCGTGTCATCGAGCAGACATGCTCACTAATCTATCTGTTCATTAAAGCCTGGAGGAAATCCAGCACACAGGAAGTAGGACTGGGGTCAGTGGCAGAGTAGAGGACACTGGGAGGCATTTCCTGGCGCAGGTGTTTGATCAGCGAGCGTTCAGGGGTGCAGATCGGTTACTGGGATCCGTGTCTATTTAACTACTTAATGCCTTCAAGATGTAGGGTAAACAGCTTATACACCGGCAAGTTTCAACGGTTTCAGTGTTTAAAAGGAGCATGATGTCATGTCTTCACAGATGTGCGTACGGAGGTCCGGTCAAGGTTTATATGGTGGAAATATGTACGGAAGCGTCAGATAAGCGTTTTTCGCTAACTAAACAACTGGTGGCTGCCACAGTGCAGCTCTGCAGCGCCTTTCCTCTCAGGAAGGAAGCTCTTGTGAGATCAAGCCGCTGTGCATATTTTTTGGCGCACATCACAAGTGGTCCTCACTCACGAAGACTTCCTGAGTTTAAGATCCAAGTGTTTGCAATGGCAAACCTGACGAGTGATTTATGGGAATGTAAAAAAGGCTCTTTGTTATTATTAGTGTGTATGAGATGTGTGTGTGTGTGTGAGATGTGAATCATTCATCAGAGCTATTGCTCTTAGTGGGCGCTTCATATCGGGTTCAACCAGTTCAGTTTCGGCAGCACATCTGACTATTTTTTTTTTCCAGCGTTATCTCTTTTTATTGAAAAAGGGTTACATTATTTTATATTACATCATTTAGTGTGCTTGGTAACAAGGTGCTATCAACGAGCTTATGTAAGCTTGTAAAATTCCTTAGATGGGAATAATAAGCCCTTGCGAGATATTTTCATTGTTTGTGATCAAAAAGAAAACACACCAAGCTGAGAGTGTTAGCTTTGCCTATTAAAGTGCCTGTAAAGTCAGGTCATACGTGCTAATTTTACACAAATAATCACACAAGCTGGAAAAAGGTGTACATTTGAGATTTGTGTATTTGAGTTGCATAAAAATCCATTTAGTTTTAACATGAACAGACTAATAAACGTCATGTGGTGCATATTTGTCAGTCGTACACAAATGAAACACATCAGATTTCTATATTAGTGCTAATAAACTGAACTAAATCACAGTATTGCATTGATTATTGCAGTTTTTTCATATCTACCTGTATTTCATACTTTTAACTGAATAACTTTTTTTTTTAAATAGTTTTTTTTTTTCCTTCATATTTATAATGCGTTATGGGCGTATTCTTAATGTATGCATAATGTGTTATAAACAACCTTATAATATCTTGTGTCATCTGATAAATAATCATAACAGTTGCAATGCATTAGAAAGCTGAATAAATAAGCTTTCCATTGACGTATGGTTTGTTAGGACAATATTTGGCCAAGAACTATTTGAAAATCCACAATCTGAGGGTGCAAAAAAAAAAAAAAAAAAGAAATATTGAGAAAATCGCCTTTAACATTGTCCAAATGAAGTTCTTAGCAATGCAGATTACTAATCAAAAATTAAGTTTCGATATATTTATATAGGAAATGTACAATATATCTTCATGGAACATGATCTTTACTTAGCACCACTATCCTAATGATTTTTGGCATAAAAGAAAAATCAATAATTTTGACCCATACAAAGTTTTTTTTGGCTATTGCTACAAATACTCCCATGCTACTTAAGACTGGTTTTGTGGTCCAGGGTCACATATTATAAAGTTGTTTATAAATCATAATGCATGCATTATAATGCATCATAAATACAGGCTTCATAGAAAGTGTTACAATTTGGTTAAATGCATTTTGAAAACATGATTATTTAAATAAGATCAAATAGTCAAATAAACTATGGCACACTTTTGAGTACACAATTATTACCTGTTTTATGTCAGAACTGAGTAGCTAATCCAAATGGATGAATATTTTACATGCAATTCAAATACATAAATCTTAATCTAACCCTAAATATTTAGTGTTTGTCACATGACCTTGAGGTTACTTTAAACAACACAGCCACAGTTTGTTTGCTGGCTGTCTGAACACAAAACTCAAAAGCACTTCCTCAAACCTGATTAGTTGGCTGACGTTTGAGAAAGAACTAATGAGTTTGCAAACACTTAAGAGGTCATTAACAATTATTTTTTGATGTTGGAGCCACTTGGGAACAATTACACCATGTATTCATGAGCAGAACTATATATTCTGCTCTGTTGTGATGTGATGTGATATAATCAGTATCACTTTTGGAAGCCCTTACACATTCTATTACGTTCTGTGCTTTTTCTGTGTAATTATAATGCAGTGTATGCTAATGTGGTTCTGATGAGTTTGTTCAGACCACAGCGGCACCACATGCGACTAATCATTTTTTTTTTATGTCACATTCATATAAATCAGCGGTTACAGCCTCTCTACTGAATCTGTGTAAATCAGCGGTTTGCTTCCTGACTCAGCCCATATTCCCCAGCGGAGCGGAGGGTGACAGCGAGCTTGTGTTGTAGAGAGATTAGAAGAATCATTATACGTATGTGCGCGCTCACTTGTGTGTGAACTCGGCAGAGTGCGGTTTCACTGAACCCTGCTCAAAGCGTCCAGTGTAGTAGTAGCACAGCAGAGCCTTTCATGCAGTCGAGATGTAAACACAGCGCCTTACGCTGCCTCATTGTAAGTGTGACTTTTTCTGGTGGTGAAGGGAGGAAGCTTTAGGGAAGTGCACTAATCTTGGTGCTTCTGTTCAGCTTGTCAAGAAATGAAACCCTTACAAAGATTTATAGACTTGTAAATCTTGAGCACTGGAGAACTGTCACTTGTCGCTTATGCAAACAGATAAAACACAGAAACCATCATAAGTTTTCACCCCCTTACAAAATAAGGAACCAAAAAGGCTTTTAGAACCTACAAAGTTCTACTGTCTATTCCAGTTTACTACTGTTTGATAACATTGATAGTTATCAGAATATTAGAATGATGTCTGAAGGATTATGTGACACTGAAGACTGGAGTAATGATGCTGAAAATTCAGCTTTGATCACTGCAAAAAAAAACTGGCAGCTGTGGTTGCCAGAATTTTACTGTAAAAAATACGGTAGCAATGTTTTACATTTTATGGTTTCCACTTAAATTTACAGGTAAATACCGTAATTTCACTGATATCATGGTAATGCACCAACTTTTTAATCTATTTTGTACCTTTGTAATACACTGATAACCACCAAAAGCAGGTGGTGATGATAACATCACACGATGAACCAAAGCCTATCACAAGGAGAATTTAAATTATAACTTATATAGAAGGTACACAGAGTCATTCACACAAACACTAAACCCCATCATGGTAACACATAAAATGGAAATAATGCAAAAAACATTCATTTAACAACATTAGATGTAACATACAACCCTAATGTACAAAACTGCCAAGAAAAAAACTATGAAGAAAAAGTTATTTCAACAAAAAAACATCAAATAAAAAAAATGAAGAACAGGGAATTCTGGGAATGTCAATTTACGGTTATTCACTGTAAATTTTAATTATTTTTCATTTCCAAAAACAGTATACTCCCGTAAAATTACATGCACAGTTTTTCACCCCATATAGAAGGGGAACCTTACCGTTAACCATTTCACAGGTTTTTACTGTAGCATTTTTACAGATTTTTACCGTTAAATTCACAGTCATTTTTTACAGTGATTACATTCAGAATCCAGAATGCGGCTGCAAGATTAATTTTTAATGAGCCGAAAAGAACACATGTCACACCTCTCTTCATCAATTTGCACTGGCTACCAATAGCAGCTCACATAAAATTCAAGGCATTAATGTTTGCTTACAAAACCACCACTGGCTCTGCACCCCTTTACCTAAATTCATTACTTCAGACTTATGTTCCCTCTAGAAGCTTGCGTTCTGCAAGTGAACGGTGCATTATTGTGCCATCCCAAAGAGGCACAAAATCACTTTCACAGACTTTCACATTAAATGTACCCTTCTGGTGGAATGACCAGCCCAACTCAATCCGAAAGGCTGAATCCTTAGCCATCTTCAAGAATCGGCTAAAAACACATCTCTTCCATCTTTATTTGACCCTCCAACTATAGCACCCTCTAATCTAACTATATTCTAAAAAAAAAAAAAAAAAAAAAAAAAAAAAAACTTTTAGACTTATTCTTTATTAATTTAGTAATTTTCTTATTAAAAAAACAAACAAACTAACTAACTAATTAACTAACACTAGCTTCTCTGTTCTTGTTGTATTATCTCTATCTATTGTTTGGCCTCTAACACTTAGGCCTTACTTTTTCTTTTTTTATTCTGTCTCTTTTCTTTTTATTTATTATATAATTTAAAAACAACTTTGATACATGTACTGCATTATGCTAAATGAGACTTGTCATAGCACTTGCATGTTATTGCTCTTTTGTTGATTTTGATTGCTTCCGTTGTCCTCTTTTGTAAGTCGCTTTGGATAAAAGTGTCTGCTAAATGTCTACATGGAAATGTAAATTTTGATCATTAGAAAACACTGCAGAGTGATATGAGAGACTTTGCCTGGCACAATATCTGATGACAAAATACTACAAATGACCAATCAGAGTAAAGTGCTCCAAAAAAAAATGTGTAATATAGTTATTTCTCTTGAAGTGAAAATTGACAGTTTTCATTCAAAGCCCTGATTGTTCTTACAGTCACAGCAGCTGCCAAATGTTTTCTTCTGTCCGTCTCATGTGGACGGACGTCCTGCTTGCGTAGGCTTATTAAACAAACCGTTGAGCCTCTGTAATCCCTGGCTTCTGTGCAACGTTCAGGCTTCGGTTAGAGCTTCAGGCCTCAACGTACACAGCCACACACACGGTTTCCCTTTGTATTACTGCAGACAAAAAAAAAAAAAAAAAGATATTTTTGTATATATCAATATATTTGCTAAAATATATTAATGGTAATATTTTTCCTACCAATATTTTATTTTTGACTATTTAAAAAAAAATGTATAAATAAATAAAAATATTAAATAAATATTAGGTATTTTAAAATATATTTTGTCCTATATATTTCAATAAAAAAGTCTATAAAAATAAAAACAAAATATTTAAAATCTAAAAAAAAGCATTATTTGTTGCCTCATATGAACAAACTCTAGTAGGCTTTATTTTCTTGCCCTAAAACACATCTTGAAATATATTTTGGTATATGAAGATTGAAACTAAATATATGTGACCCTGGACCACAAAACCAGTCATAAGGGTCAATTTTTTTTTTAAATTGAGATATATACATCTTCTGAAAGCTGAATAAATAAGCTTCCACTGTATGGTTTGTTAGGATAAGACAATATTTGGCCGAGATGCAACTATTTGAAAATCTGGAATCTGAGGGTGCAAAAAAATCTAAATATTAAGAAAATCATCTTTAAAGTTGTCCAAATTAAGTTCTTAGCAATGCCACATTACTAATCAAAATTTTTATCAAAAGTTATATTATATATTTACAGTACGAAATATACAAAATAACTCCATGAAACATAATCTTTGCTGAAGATTTTTGGCATAAAAGAAAAATCAAGAATTTTGACCCATACAATGTCTTTACGAATTTTGTACAAAGCATGGGTACAAATATACATGTGCTACTTAAGACTGGTTTTGTGGTCCAGGGTCACATATTTTCAATTTTCGTTGAGCTTCACTGTTTATAACATATATTTAGCATGCATTCCAAATTTTAGTCCGAAAAAAAGCCATATGGGGAACATGCGAATCTCATGCTAAAAACACATTAGTTACACACGGTTGCGGGTCGACTTTGAGCAAATCGGGTGTATCGCTGCGTATCACACGACATCATGCCACCGTAATTCATGCATTGTCACGCGGCCCGTCAGATGTTCGCTTACATGGTTGTGCATGTGGCTTTGGTTGTCTTTGTTAATTTGTTGAGCTACTGTGCGGAGTGTCGCTCTCATATCGCTGTTGCACACATGGTTCTCGGCACACTTGCAGTGTGTGTATGTGTGTGTGTGTGTGTGTGTGTGTGTGTGTGTACGGAGCCTGTCAAAGCACATGACGTTCACACATGGTTTGGAGTACTGTGAGAGTGTTGGGCTACTGGGTTCACTCAGGAACCATATGGAGCGGCTCTGTACCGCAGCTGACCCTCGCGTGACGGCCCGGCCCCAGAGATGTGTCCCGCTATTGTTTCATCACACTCTCAGTGTACACACTACGCCTCGGCGCGCCCCACAAGCACGAGGGCTCGCACGTAAAAAGTGACATCACCGCCACAGTGCTCAGTGCTTCTGCAAGAGATTTACACAGTGAAAGTCTGAAATTGTTTAAACGCCTCAAGTGCCATCAGCTGTGTGAGAAATATGCAGACTCTTGAGAAAAAGAAGTGCAGTTTAGCTTACTTTTAAAAAGAGCACTTATTACGGAAATAGTATAATTTAAAAAAATATTGAATTAATATTGCATGTAATTTACAATTTATTGTATTTTAGTTTAAGTTTATATTAAATGCAATTAGCTGAACTTTAGAGTGCTTTTCTGAGGACTATATATGTGCAACTTTATACACTCGGGAAAAAAATGCTGTAGGCTTTATTTATCTGTTTTCATTTAGAAACTTTTAAATGTGATGTTATTACAAAATGCACTCTCTTTACATACACTTAAGCGGCCTTTTATTAATATTGACAGTTGAGGTCAAAAGTTTTCACCCCCCTTTTAGAATCTGCAAAATGTTAATTATTTTACCAAAATAAGAGGGATCATACAAAATACATGTTATTGTTTAGTCTTGACTGAAACTGATCCCGTTCAAAAGTTTACATCCCCTTGATTCGTAATACTGTGTTGTTACCTGAATGATCCACAGCTGTGTTTTTTTGTTTGTTTGTTTTGTGTTTTTGCTTGTTTAAACTGCCTGCTGTTCTTCAGAAAAATCCTTCAGGTCCCACAAATTATTTGGTTTTCCAGCATTTTTTTTTTTTTTGTATTTAAACCCTTTACAACAATGACTGCATGATTTTGAGATCCATCTTTTCACACTGAGGACAACTGAGGGACTCATATGCAACTATTATAGAAGGTTCAAACACTCACTGATGCTCCAGAAGGAAAAATTATGCATTAAGAGCCGGGGATGAAAACTTTTGAACAGAATTGAGATGTGTATATTTTTCTTGTTTTGTCTAAATATCATTTTTTTTTTTTTTTTTATTTAGTACTGCCCTTCAGAGGCTACAGAAGATAGTTACATGTTTCCCAGAAGACAAAATAAGTTAAATTTACCCTGGTCTTTAAATTCAAAAAGCTCTTAATGCATATTTTTTTACTTCTGGAGCATCAGTGAGCATTTGAACCTTCTGTAATAGTTGCATATGAGTCCCTCAGTTGCCCTCAGTGTGAAAAATGGATCTCAAAATCATACAGTCATTGTTGGAAAGGGGTCAAATACACAAAAATGTTGGAAAACCAAAGAATTTAAAGGAGCTGAAGGATTTTTCTGAAGAACAGCAGGCAGTTTAACTGTTCAGGACAAACAAGGGACTCATGAACAACTATCACTAAACAAAAAAAACAAAAACAAAAAAAACACAGCTGTGGATCATTCAGGTTACAACACAGTATTAAAAATCAAGTGTAGGTACACTTTTAAATGGGGCCTTTTAAAAAAAAAATCAACTATTATTATATCTTGTGGACTATATGTAAATGTCTTTTATGTGAAATATCTTATTCAGGTCGGTACTAAATAAACAATAACATGCATTTTGTATGATCCCTCTTATTTTGTTCAAATAATTCACATTTTACAGATTCTGAAAAGGGGATGTAAACATCTAACCTCAACTGTAGGATCTTCAGGCACAGTGTTTTTTATACTTTAAATATACTTACTACTTCTGTGCAGTTAAGTGCAGCTCTTGTTCTCAAGAGGAGTTGCAATCCTGCAACTACTTCCCTGCTGAGCCAATTCAGATTACATGTTGATGTTAAGCTTCATCTAATAAGCTGCTACTACATATACATATACAAGTACTAAATGGTGTGCAGGACTGGCAGAGGGATTGGATTCTTTGCACACATGCTGGTACATGAAGGAAGTGTCTTAGTGGGTCAATAACACTGCCTTCTGTTTGTTCCAGATGTCATTTCTCCAACACATTACAACCCGTACTTCAGGAGGCTTAGGTTTGACGTGAGCTCCATGGAGAAGAACGCCTCAAACCTGGTGAAGGCAGAGCTCAGGATCTTCAGGCTGCAGAACCCAAAGGCCCGTGTGTCTGAGCAGCGAATTGAGCTTTACCAGGTGAGTCCTGTCCTCTTTTTCAGCCCCTCAGCATTATAGCATTTGGTTGGTCATTCAACTCAATGAACAATTCTGCCGACTCTGTACTTGCATGCAGACTTCAGCTGTTTTCACACGTGGTTTTCTTCCTTGGTGTCATTCTAGATCACTTTGCAAAATGTTCTATTTGGGTCCAGTCTTAAGTAGCACAGGCATATTTGTAGCAATAGCCAACAATACACAGTGTGGGTCAAAATTATCCATTTTTCTTTTATGGCAAAAATCATTTGGATATTAAGTAAAGATCATGTTCCATGAAGATATGTTGATATTTTATACATTTCCTATCGTAAATACATCAAAACTTAATTTTTATTTAGTAATATGCATTGCTAAGAACTCCACTTGGCTATTTTCTCAATAATTAGATTTTTTTTCTACCCTCAGATTTCAGATTTTCAAATAGTTGTATCTTTCTCAAGCCAACTTAAAAAGATAAAATCCAATATTTGGTGATAATATAGTACAAGAAATTTTAAATGTAATTTTTTGAGAAGTTGTTGTACACTGTGAGAAAACTCAGTCTGTTTTTGTCCAATGTGATAACATTACCCAGCATTTTCAGGACAAATAAAATCCTCTCCAGGTCAAACAGATGAAGTCTGCAATCGAAACTCAGATATTTTATTAATAACTCATCAAAACTTCCAAAACCACATTGCCTGAGCTATAATATTCACATTGTAGCCCTATACTTTTAATCTATGTCAACACTTGTTGACATATCTTACATGCATTTAATTTAATTAAATTAATACATAAAAGAAACATAAATGAGAACACCATTAACTCTTGTGCTTCATCTAATTTGGTTTTGAAGGGCAAACATTTTCAGCCTTTTAAAAATGGCTAGTAAATTTCTCATTATGCTGTATTTTTAAAGAATATTTTTTTGTAAGTTAGTTTCTTTCAATTAGCAGAGGTTTTGTATTTCTTTTCGGAACTGATTGATCATAGTCTTCATTGATCTGAGCAGTTTTTGAGTGAAAAAGTATTATTTGTGGATAAATTAGTGAGACGTGTAAGTTCAGATCAATGAGTCCTATGATCATTCAGCTCCAAATAAAGATACAAAACCTGTGCAAATTAAAAGAAAGTTGATAGGTGGGGATACCAAAAACAAAGCACAAAAATGGTCTACATTTTTTAGAGAAGTTGTACACTGTGAGAAAAGTTAGTCAATTTTAGTCCAATGTGATAACATTACCTTGCATTTTCAGGGAAAAGAAAATCCTCTCCAGGTCAAAATGACACAAGGTTTTAGTCTTTCAGAGCTATGAATAAGTCTCCAAACAATACCAGATTTAACTGGTAAAGTAACCCAGATCTAGTGAAGTAAACCAGGCCACTTGGACTCAGTTGCGGTTCACTATTACGCACTCAAGCTCAGAAAACAGTTTTCACACCAAGCGAACTGTGACGTCAAACAGACTTGTGTATGCGGTGTGAAAGCGCCCACACATGCACTTTTTAACCTCTCTTCTCCTCCTCCTCTGTCCTCGTATGTTCGTTTATTTATCTTAAGGGTGCTGTAGGGCTCCGGCCCATCGATCAGCGGGGTTTTATGTGTGTGTGGAGAGACGTGAGTGTGGAATGCTGTTTGGTGATTTAGAGTTCGGAGGGTCTCGGGGGCTAAATAAAATCCCAGCGCTGTCGAGGTCCACGCTCCCCGCCTCCCACCTGCCTCTCCGTTTAACCTCGCTCCCCTCCTCTCTGTTCATGTGTCAGGTCCATCATGACAGGTGCAGTAAACACTGTCCCACTAACACAGAGATGGTGAATGTCTTAGGGAGGGTTTAAAAGGAGTTTGCAAGGAAAGGGAGAGGTTGATCCGTTTCCATTTGTGTAACTCATGTTAATGATCATATTGGAGCTGCTCAGGATCATACACTCGTTATAATTAAAGTGAACTTGCAATATAATGCAACGTATGTATACACAAGTATAAAAAAGATGGAACAGCTCAAAGCAAAAGATTAGAAATGTTAGGTATTTCTATATTTCTATTATATATTTCCATTTATTCAAGCTGTCAACCACAAGACCAAAATAGAAGGCCAAACTTGTTTTTGTTCCACGAAAAAATCATTATTTTGTACTCGATTTTTTTAAGTTTAGAATATATTTTAAAATCATTTCACTGTCAAACTATTTTTCCTATTAACAATTTTATTATTTTAATGAGTTTGAGGATTTTATTTAAAGTCTGTATTAATTCAGATATAAAAACATTTATCACAGAAGAGTTTTTTTGTTTTTTTTGTTGTTTTAAGCAAATATCAAACATGGCTAATTTATAAGTCATTAAAATATGTATTAAGACATAATAATATTAAAGGTTTGTGTTGAGCCATTACAATTTCTTAATTAGAATTATTATAATTCAGAAAAAAAGTTAATCACAGAATGTGTTTTTTAATTAAATACCAAGAATAGTTAATTCTTGAATAATTCAAATATTTTTTAAAGAAATAATATTAAAAGTTGCTTTTTTTTTCAAATGATGTCTTAATTTTGATTTTTCAACAATCTTCTCAATTTAATAGGGCTTACATTTTTGTGTCCTCAAAAGATCAAAATCAATATTAATTCAGAAAGACATTGACATGACTTTTATTTGGTGGACAAAACTTTATCAAATATTTGATATGTTATATTAAAACCATTTTACTGCCTATTGATTTTATGCCAAACTATTTTTCTTATCAACAATTGTATTATTTTAATGAGTTTGAGCTTTTATTTAAAGTCTATATTAAATCAGAAATAAAAACATTTATTAGTTTTTATAGACAAAACAAGTTTATCACTGTAAAAAAAAAAAACATTTTCAACTTTAAAAAAGTGTTTGTGCTGCCTTGAAATGTTAAGTTTACTCAACTCAAATATCCAAGTTGTTACATAGTACTTAACATTTCACATTGATTAAACTTAAAATTTTAAGGCAGCATGAACACTTGCTTTTTTAAGTTGAAACTACTTTTTTTTACCGTTTCTTCATTAGAATTAATATAATTAAGAAAAAATGCTCATCACAGAAGGTGTTTTTTATTAAATATCAAGAATAATTAATTCCTAAATAATGAAAATATTTTTAAATAAATATTATTAAAAGTATTTTTTTTTTCTATTTAGGTCCTGATAAAAATGTTTTAACAATTTTCTCCTTTTAATTATATATAAATAGTAAATTATTCCTAAATAATTAAAAAAATATATATGTGAAGAAATATATATTTTTTTTAATTATGTCTTAATCTTGATTTTTCAACAATTTTCTCAATTTAATAAGGCTTACATTTTTGACTTGAGTCTTCAAAAGATTAATATTAATTCAGAAAGAAAAGCATGGTAATTTATCACAGAAGAGGTGTTTATAATTGTATAATTTTATGAATAGCATTTTTAATGTACACTATTGTTCAAAGTTTTAAAGCTGGAAAGAATTTTACAAGTATTTCCTCCTTAGAAATGCTGAATTTATTTGATCAAAAATTACAGAAAGAAAAATTAGAAATAATTTTTAAAAATATTATAAATGTTTAATTACAAATATATTCAAATACAATTTAGAAATGTGATTAAAACAGAGTTAACTAAAATTAAAAGCATTAAAAAACATTTTTGTTGCTTGAAACGAAATGTTAACTGAAATAAAATAAAATGTAAAGAAACGTAATGTACTGAAATGAAAAATTATATAAAAATAAACAGACAAATAAAAAAAAGAAAAAACTTCTTAAAAAATCAAAAACACAACAAAATTACTAAAAAAAACTATTTTATAAAAAAAAAATCTAAAAGTTGATGTGTTAACAGCTGCTCAAAAAAACATTTCTGATTATTATCAGTGTTGAAACAGTTGTGCTGCTTCATACTTCGGTGGAAACCGTGGCACATTTTATTTTCCAGGGCTTTTTGCTTAATATAATAGCATTTATTAGTAACAGAAAACTTTTGTAGCATTATAAACGTCTTTACTGTCACTTTTGATCAATTTAATGCATCCTTGATGAATTAAAGTATTAATTTCTTTCAACAAAGTCCTCCAGAAGTGTATTTTAATAAGTAATAAATGAATAGATCCCTCATATCCCTCCTGTTAAATCAATCAAGTGTTATTACCGTTGAGCGTGGAGATTTATCTCCGTATCATCAGTTGTGTAACTAGACTCCGAACTGGCCCGAAAGCGACAACAGACCCCCGTAGCTCGAGTCTAACAACCCTACAATTAACAATCTCCATTCTGGCCTCCGTCTGAGCCTCTCCATCCCAGGATGGAAGGAAGCTGAGCCGTTGCAGCGCTGCAGCTGAAGCAGTGTTTTACGCATTAAGAGCTGTGCTGTCCAACGTAAACACGCAGCCACGAAGGACAGAGGAATAACAGTGCACCCTGTCCAGCATCTGTTTCCGCCACCACAGCCTCTCCAAGCATTTCCCAGACCTGGCTAATCAATCAGGGAGCTTCCAATGGGAGGAAGGGAGCTGCTGTTGAGGCGCTGGACAGGGTGCCGCTTTATACGGGCCGAACTGGCACGTCCGTGATGGTGTTTGCGGTCTGTGGTCGACCCATGCTGATGCCTTTCCTGTTTCTGCAGATTTTAGGTCATAAGGACCTCACGTCACCCACGCAGCGCTACATTGACAGCAAGGTGGTGCGCACCCGTACGGAGGGCGAGTGGCTGTCGTTTGACGTGACCGAGGCCGTCAGCGAGTGGCTGCTGCACAGAGGTAAATGGAAAATGCTGGACAATCCAAATAGAATCAACATCATGAAATCAAAATGGAAAATTAACGGCGTTTAGTTCATGTCAGTCTGTTAGTCTTCTCCAAAACATTGACAGAAACATTACTTTTGGCTGATTTCAAAAGTTGCAGTCTTTCTCTTATGGGAGAATAGAGCAAAAATATTGCTGACTCATCTTGTACTCATGGATGTGTGTAAAAAAAAAATCTGTATTAAATGTGTACTTGTAGTGTACTTTGAATCTTGCATTTAAAGGTAATATTTAAAATGTACCAAATTGCAAGTTTGTTACTAATGTGTAATTACACATATATTTAAATATTAATAAAAATCTATAAAATTATTATATTGTTTATATATTGTTGCTTCAAATATATTAATGTTAACTAAAATAAAATAATTTAAAATATAAATTTTTTATAAAAAAATATATTTATGAAAATATTTTATACGTTACATATACAATATAAATATTTTAAAATTAAATATTTTTATTTTGTTTTATTATATTACTTTTATTCAGTTAACATTTATTGCAAGTAACAAAAACTTTTTTTTCATGATTTTAGTTCTAAACTCTGAACTTTAGCTTTAGTAACTGTTTAATGTAATTACTATTGAAAAATATTTGTCTACTATGTACTAAACTGCAACTTTGTTACTAATGTTTAATTACAAATATATATTTAAATACAATTATCAATAGAAATGATATTAAAACAGTTAACTAAAACTAAAATCGTAAAAAAGTGTTACTTAAAATGAAATAAATGTTAACTGAAATAAAATAAAATTATATTTTTAAATAAATTTTTTATATATTTTTATACAATAATTTATTTTATATTTTATTTTATTTTAGTCACCATTTATTTTAAGCAAAAAGTTATATGATTTAGTTTTAGCTACCCCTCTTATTGTGTTTTTATTGTCATTTTACAGACAAATATTTTATATGTACTAAATTGCAACTTTGTTATACATGTATATATATACATATTTAATAAAATTAATAAAATATTTATTAAACTAATTTAATTTAATTAATTTATTTAATATTTTAAGCTAAAGAGTTTAGAGTTAACTAAAACTAAAATAATAAACAAACATTATTTGTTGTTTGAAATAAATGTTAACTAAAACTAAACTAAAATATAGTTATATTTTATTTATAAAAACCTAAAATAAATCATTTATAAATATATAAAATGCATGTATAAAATATTTATATTTTATATTTATTTAAAAATATAATTGAATTTAATTTCAGTTAACATTTATTTAATTTCAAGCAACACAGATAATTTTTATGATTTTAGTATTAGTTAACTGTTTTAATGTAATTTCTATTGAAAATTGTATTTTAATATATTTGTAATTACACATGTATAACAAAGTTGCAATTTAGTACATATAAAATATTTGTCAGTAAAATGACAATAAAAACACAGATTAGAGGTAGCTAAAACTAAATCATATAACTTTTTGCTTAAAATAAATGGTGACTAAAATAAAATAAAATATAAAATAAATTATTGTATAAAAATATAAAAAAAAATATATGTATTTAAAAATATAATTTTATTTTATTTCAGTTAACATTTATTTCATTTTAAGTAACACTTTTTTTTACGATTTTAGTT
>NC_133369.1:46000952-46039615 GCF_049309525.1 Garra rufa
AAAATCATTAAAAAAATTTGTTGCTGGAAATGAAATAAATGTTAACTGAAATAAAAAAAATATATAAAGAAACTTAAGCTTATTTTATTTTGACTAGTTTCCAAGGCAACAATTCTCATTTATATTTAATTTAACTTAATGTACTGAAATTAAAAATTATATTAAAAAAAGAACTTTAACATAGACATATTTAAAAACAGCAAAACTAATTTAAAAAAAACTGTCAGAACACACAATGAAAGTACTAAAAAATACCATTTTTTATTTAAAAAATCCTAAAAATTAATATGAAAGCAGAAAATCTAAAAATAAAATCAAATTAAAAATATTAACAAAAACTATAATAGTATCTTAGCAATATAAAATAATAAAACATTAAAGTGTATTTTGGTTTTGTATACATGCTTATAAAAAATATTTAAATTAAAATTATGAAATTCCCTTTAGATATATTTAAAGGGATAGTTCACCCAAAAATGAAAATTTGATGTGTATCTGCTTACCCCCAGGGCATCCAAGATGTAGGTGACTTTGTTTCCTCAGCAGAACACAAACAAAGATTTTTAACAAAAACCAGTGCAGTCTGTCAGTCATATAATGTGAGTGGATGGGCACCAGACCTTTAAAAGTAAACAAAAACATGCACAGACAAATCCAAATTAGACCCAGCGACTCGTGACGATACATTGATCGTTTTTGTGAGAAACTGAACAGTATTTATATAATTTTTTTACCTTTGATACACAGCCACGTCCATCTGTCCTGAGCACGAGCTTTGCATCCGGCTCGTAACATGTGAATGCGCTCTGGCGTAGAATATGGAAACGCCGGAAGGGGAAATTGGTTAAAAGTCCCGGATGAGTTTGCGCAAGCAAATGTAATCTTTTAGCTTTAAATCAGTTTGAACAATCAGGATAAGCGCAAGTAATTACCATTTTGAATAGCCGCTATACCCACAATCTCTGTGCACTGTGTAAACAATGAGTGTCGTATACACGCGACAGATATATTGTATACTACGTCAGAGCGCGTTCACATGTAACGAGCCGAAAGCTAAACTCGTGCTCAGGAGAGATGGACGTGGTTGTGTATCAAAAGTAAAAAATGATATAAATACTGTTAAGTTTCTCACAAAAACCGATCGTTTCGTGTCTTAGGATATCAGTGTATCGTCACAAGCCGCAGGATGTAATTTGGATTTGTCTGTGCATGTTTTTCTTTCCTCTAAAGATTTGGTAACCATTGACTGCCATTATTTGACTGGCAGACTGCACTGTTTTTTGTTAAAAATCTTCGTTTGTGTTCTGCTGAGGAAACAAAGTCACCTACATCTTGGATGCCCTGGGGGTAAGCAAATTACATTTATGTAATAATTACATCAAATTACATTTAATATAAATGTAAACTGTAATACATTTTCATTTAATTGTAAAGAACTTGCAATTAAGTCCAGGAATATTACATTCAGTTCGCACTTAAGTTTATTCACTTAGTAAAATTGCCAACGTATATCCATTCAAAGTATATTTAGAAGCCTAAAACCTAAAATCCATATTTCCTACTGACACACCAAAGCAAAAGATATAAATAACAATCTTAAAACAAACGTTGTCGTGAAGCATCTACACAGTACTGTAAAAGTAATGGATGCAGTGAGTTCTGTATTGTCAGTTCAAACCCTTCATGCATGCAAGGTTTTAACAAGAATAGCAGTGCTAGCAAAAGCAACGATGAAGGTGTAGGATCGTCATCAGCGCGCATGAGCTCATAAGAGCACGAGCCCAGCGGCTCTCCATCACATTACGCAGGAGAGCGATAGAGCTGGGATCTTCAGCGTTACTGGAGTGGCTGTGATGAATGCTGGAGCTGAGAGACAGCGGTGACGCTGTGTGCGGCTCCTGAGGGATGATGGGAGTGGGCTAGATCTACATCAGGGGCCAGATCCAGAGATGAGCTCACTTATCTGCTGTAGATTATCTGACCTTGCTGTGCATGTGTGTGTTTCTCACTGTTTTTCTCTCCCACCAGACAGAAACAATGGATTCAAGATCAGCCTGCACTGTCCCTGCTGCACATTTGTGCCGTCAAATAATTACATCATCCCCAACAAGAGCGAGGAGCTGGAGGCGCGCTTTGCAGGTGGCTTTGGGTGGGGGTGCGAGTCCGTTCGTTTGTGAGTTAGGGCTGTTTCTGTGTTGGTGTGTGAGCTGGAGGAAATGAGAAAAATGCAAATCGACGTTTTCGATTCTTCATAGAGTCCACCGGATTTGATTTATACATATATTTACTTTTGTCAGAAAGAATTGGGTCTGATTAAGGCCTGAATCGGAGCAAGTCAATTCAAAACAAACATGTACTTAAAAGTCTGGACACACCTACTCATTCTAGATGGGTAGATCTATTTGTCCCGTTGTACAATAATAATAAAGTCTTCAAAACGATGAAACAACACAAATGGAGGCATGGGAATTATGTAGTAACCAAAAAATGTTAAACAAATGAAAGAATGAATGAGTCTCCACCCTTTGTCTAGATTCCAGCGTCAGATATTGCTTTTAAAACTGGTTTGAAGAAGTTTGATGGACACATGTTGATCTGATCATATTGAAATAATATTTTACTATTATTATTATGTAATGTTTTGACAGTGTTTTAATAACAGTATGTAAATGACCTAAAAGTTACAAGTTAGTCAGATCACAATTTAATAAACGGCCTGATGGGTTTAATGAACCTCTTCATGATTATTAATATCATGTTTATGGGTAATTAAATATGGTATTAAAACAAAGCACTGCAAAAAATGTTTTTCTTACTTTTCTTACTAAATTCTTAAATCAAGAACGATTTTCTAGACAAGTAAAAATTATTTTCTTGTTTTCAAAAAAAAAAACAAGTCAAAACTAAGTGTTTCTGCTTGAAACAAGCTAAATAATTTGCCAATGGGGTAAGAAAAATAATCTTTTGTTTGAAATAATATTTTTTTTGTGCTTACCCCATTGGCAGATTATTTTGCTTGTTCTAAGCAAAAACTCACTTGATTTTGACTTAAATTTTTACTTGATTTAAGAATTTTTAGATATTTTGGCTGGAAACAAGACAATCAAGAAAATAATATTTTGCAGTGAGTATATATATATATATAGCAAAAATATAAAAAAATTCTTAAATCAAGAAGAACTTTCTAGAAATATTTTTTATTTCTTATTTTGTTAATAAATACAATCTAACCCATTGTCTGGTTTCTGTGCGGCTCACAGGTATAGATGACAGCTTTGTGCACGGGGATCTGAAGATGTTTAAAAAGCGGCGTCACAGCGGTCAGTCTCCACACCTGCTGCTGATGCTGCTTCCTTCATACCGGCTGGAGTCGCAGCACAAGAGCCACAGACAGAAACGCGCTCTGGACGCAGCCTTCTGCTCCAGGTAACACCTTCTCACAAACCCTGACCTTTTCCCACAGTCTGTATCTGAACCGCAACCGTATGTTTTACACTGCACAGAGCTTCTGGTGTCTCTATAGATACTCATCTGTCATTAGTTAAAAACAGCCAGACTTCAGTCCAGTGTTATGCAATCGGCGGGCCGCATATCAAAGCGGACCGGACCACCTATCAATCCAGACTCAACTTAATCAATGAACTGGAACACTTCTCACTGCTGGATTAAAGCTAAATGTGGCTCGATTGTCTTTTAATAAAAGTCATCTGTATTCTCGTTCGTCCAGCCTATTGCTGTCACAATCATGTTTTCACTCACGTTATACAAATGTGCTGTTAATTTTATATTTCCTGACATATCGACTTCCATGAAAACATCCAGTATTAACAAGCTGAGAAGCTAGCAGACATTTCTCTTCCAATCGTAAAAAAGAAAAATCGACCTTGAAAATCATTTCAGTGGAGGTTGGACTGATCTGATTAGAGGCGTTGGCCACAATTCAGGATTTTAAGAAATCACTTGAAAGAACCGATTTATTTCCTGTGTTGACTAATTTCCTATTGGAATAGAAGGTTTGGGCGGGATGTCTCAAAGGCATCATCCTTTTCTTTTCTTTTTTTTTTTAAGTTAATAACCATTAGACATTAACCACATCACAGATGTGAACAATGATGTGCTACATTCTCACATCCTCACTCACAGACAATATGACTGATCAAACATCTGTGTTGTGCAATAATTGCAACGCATAGAAATGCTGAAATCTATTTTGGCCACAGAGAAATTACATCAATCCAATATACCTTTTGCACATTTATTCAGACTAATTACTTTTATCATAAACATTATATTTAGATTATTAACCCTTTAACTGTCACTCCCTATTTCGAACGTAGACGTGAAAATGCACTATCCAAAGTTATTTTTTTATGAAATGTACAATTTCCATGGTAATGCAATGTCTGATTTTAAAATGGTTTCAAAGGAATGAATTTTGCGATTTTAAGTTTTCAACTGATATATAATTTCTCATGATTTCATTATGCGTGATAGGGATCATTTCTTACGCGTGATAGGGAAAAAGGCAACGAAGAAAGTCTTTTTGTGAAAATAGGTCTAAACCCCTGTTTTGATGTGGATTTTTTTTAGGTGCACTCTTGTCATAAATTAATCTATTACTTTTCCTACATAATTTGTAACAAAACAAATATTAATATTAAATATTAAAAAATATTAAAATATCTATTTAGGAGTCTTAGACCTTCCCAACAATATATAGTTTGTTTGATTAGATTTGAATTTATTAGTAATATGGTGAAAAAAAATAAGAGTCCTAACACATCTGGCCAATATTCTCTCATAATCATAGCGCCACCTGCTGGCAACAGGAAATGACTTGTTTTACACTAACTTAAACATACCAAGTTCAATCTGCACCAAACTTCATCCCCCGGTTTCAAAGATAAGGCTTAAGCCTAGCTCTAGACTAAAATGTAAGTCTGACTTGTTTCAACTGAAATAAAATTGCACTGTTTGATCTTAAAATATATCAGTGCCTTTGTTTTGTCTTAAGATGCACAACAGTAATGTTTTTGTTTTTTTGTTTTTGTTTTTTGTAAGCACGTTTATAAAAATTACTTAATTGTCCTAACTGAACTATGGCCTAATCCTGGTTTAGCCTAAGCCCTGTCTGTGAAACTGAGCCTATATGTTTGATAAAAATGCTGGCCTGAACACATCTACATGCCAATAATCAATTATAGGCATAGCACCACCAAAAAAAAGCTGGGTAAGTTACCTGGCTGCCTTAAAATTTTAAGCTGAATCAACTCAAATACTAAGTTGTCAGTACAACTTAACATTTTAAGTTGACTAAACTTTTTGAGTTAACGGCAGAACTTTTGACAGTTAAAGGCAGAAAAGACTTCTTTAAAAACATTACAAATCTTACTCTTCGAAAACTTTTGACTGGTAGTTTATATTTAACTTAATATACTGTATAAACAATTTTCTTGAACATTGATGATTAATTTTGTCTAATGTTTATGGAATACTTCATATGTTGTGTGTATGAAAACACATATAGGTAATTTATGCTGAGATTAATTAATTGAATTCAATTTAATTCCAAGTATATAGAGAGAGAACTACACTGTAAAAAAAAAAAAAAAATTGTTGAGTAAACTTAAAATAATTTGTTACCCTTCTGCCTTAAAATTTTAAGTTCAGTCAGCTCAAATAAGTTTAGTCAACTTGAATAGTAAGTTGTACTTATTGGTTTGTTAAACTTAAAAGCTGGGTAAGTTACCTGGCTGCCTTAAAATTTTAAGTTGAATCAACTCAAATACTAAGTTGTCAGTACAACTTTACATTTTAAGTTGACTAAACTTTTTGAGTTGACTGAACTTAAAATGATAAGGCAGTCACAAATCGATAACTTTGTGAGTCATAACGTATGCTACAATGCCAAAAAAAAACTAAGTTATATTAGATCTGACATTACCAACCATATTCAAGGAGAAAAAATGCGAGCTATGTATTTTTTGTGAAAGGGTTCATAAATACAAGTGTGTCTGGTAAAGGCAGCTAGCAGGCTAGCTAATTTGTTATGAATGTTTTTAATATTGGTCTCGAATACACAAAGGGGACGATGAACGTGCTGGCGCATTTTGGTGGATTTTTTTTTTACATAGCACCTACAGTAAATCGACTTAAAACTACTCCGTCACTTTTTATTATACAGAAACGAGTAATATATCATTCGAAGTGAAAGGGTCTGTTTTTATTTCTGTACTCTCACAATAACGACAAAAACCATTTGCTTTTATAAAATAAATAAAGGCTATGTTACATTCCTGCAGATGCTTCCTCAGGTTCGACATTGAAGCCTTTGATGTCGAAAGTATTTTAACAGCTGGCAAACAAATTTTGCACTGAACTGTTATATTTGTGCCCTTCTCGGATTTCAGGGTGAAATTATTTTTAAATTTCCAGCAATGAAATGCATTTTTATCACTCGCCATGGTGGCAGCTCTCAGACTGGTTGTAGTAGCCTAAAGGTTTCAGCGGCAAAGAGGATTAACGTAATTGGCAGACGTGGTGCGCCGCAAATTCAAACCGGAAAACCAATCAAAAGCATCAGAATAGCACCGCTTTAATAAATGGCCTTAGCAGACGGCATCGTGCATATCAAAAACAGGCAAAGCAACAGATTAATATTATTCAACATATCCCAGATTTTTAAAGAAAATTTTTAGATGTAACCCCATTTGTAATCTTTAACATTTTCATAAGTAACTGTAATTTAATTACACATTTTTTCTCAGTAACTGTAACGAATTACTGTTACATTTATTTTGTAATTAAATTACGTAACACCATTACATGTAACTAGTTACTCCCCAACACTGCAGATTAATGTATATATACTTGTGTTTGTCTCCCTTCAACCCACAGGAATGTGCAGGACAACTGCTGTTTACGCTCTCTCTACATCGATTTCAAGAAGGATCTGGGCTGGAGGTGGATCCACGAACCCAAAGGTTATAATGCCAACTTCTGTGCGGGAGCCTGTCCGTATCTGTGGAGCGCAGACACCCAGCACAGCAATGTAAGACATACGTTTAGCAGAATTGGCTTTGAGCTATGCTTCACGTACATGCACGGAAATCAGTACACACATGTAACACACCAATATCTACAAAAAAGTCTCTTGGAGCACAATCCGAAACCCAACAGGAAGTCAGTTATTTTTTAAATTTTCTCAGCCTTTTTTTTTTTTTTTTTTTTTGCCATTTTAGGCGTCGTACTTGAACAAACTCCTCCTAGAGTTTTATTCAGATCAACACCAAATTTGGTCAGTCTAATCTAAAGGCCCGTGTGAGTTTTCATTGGAGGGTGTGTCCGTGGTGGCCTAACAAATTTCACTTAGGCATACAATGTCCAACCTGCCCCAAACTTCACATGTTTGATAACACTCCTCATCTGAAGTCATCTACATGCCCATATTCAGTTATAGTCATAGCACCACTTGCTGGCAACAGGAAGTGACGTGTTTTACGCAGTAACAAACTCTTCCTAGAGATTTAATAATATCAACATTATATTGGGGTTAAATTGCGAAGAACTTGAGTTTTCGTTAAAGTGCGTGTCCGTGACAGCGTTTGCTGTTTCACGTGGAAATATAAGTTTTTATAACTCAGCCATAAAATGTCCAATTTGCCTCAAACTTCACACCTTCAATAAGAGTCCTGGCCTGAACACATTTGAAGGCCAATATTCTCTCATAATCATAGCGCCAACTGTTGGCAAACAGGAAATAACTTGTTTTACACTAACTTAAACATACCAAGTTCAATGTGCAGCAAATTTCATATGTTTGATAAACGTGCTGGCCTGAACACATCTACATGCCAATAATCAGTTATAGGCATAGCGCCCACCAGCTGGCAGCAGGAAGTTTGGCACATATAAATCACTTTGACATATTCCTCCTATATTTACTGTAGCAAAAGCATACTGCCCACTGTTCGCTGTTTTTCTAAAGCCACCGGTCGGTGGTGAGCCCGGGTGCGAGGGCCCTTCATCACTGCTTGCAGCTTTAATTTAAATTTATTTTGTGCCTGGTTGGGAGGACTTGTCACAATCCTAGATATAAAGCTTCTTAAAGGATTCTATTTGTTAAACAAAGTGTTTTTAATAAGTGCATTTCCTATTTCAGATTCTTGGTCTCTACAACACCATTAATCCAGAAGCGTCCGCATCTCCTTGCTGCGTGTCTCAGGATCTGGAACCCCTCACAATCCTTTACTACATTGGAAAAACACCCAAAATCGAGCAGCTCTCCAACATGATTGTCAAGTCCTGCAAGTGCAGCTAGGAACCGTTCAGCTCCATTTCCGAGAACACGCATTCACACAAACAAACACATGGTAATTTAAAACCCAATCACACACATGCTGGGCAGAGTAATTCCTGCAGACTCTCAAAAACCAATATGATAAGTAAAAAAACACACATCTGAATGTGTGAACTTGTGCTGGAAATGGCCCTGTCGGCATGTGTCACATCACCCGCTCATCACTCTATGGATGTGAGTTTGGCAAACACTGGAAGTACGTGATAGGTGTCTATATGTGAAGCAAGCGGAAGAGAAAATCCCTTGTTCCATTAATTTCAAACAAACACTTCTGTTTTGTTTTTTTAATTGTTGTTGTTGTTGATTTTCTTTCCCTCAATAATATGGATATTGTTTGTTTGGTAATATATAAAACCCATGATATTGTTCACCAGTACTGGTGAAGAGCTGGAAACTTCTGGCGAAGAGTCGCCACAAACTGTACAGTTGTCACAAAACAAATTTTGAGTATGGTGTGAATAAAGCATTTCTGCATAAGGGTTGGCAACAGAAAGATGAAATATTTCGGAAGGTTAATGCAAGCCTCAGAAAGACCACCTTACATGGTGTAAAAAAGTCCAAGACCAACAAGTCATGTTGTTCCAAGCAGCCAAAGACATTTTATTCCATCGCAAACAGTCATTTAGAAACAATCTATACGTAACTGCAGACAAAATACTTCAAAGCAAAACCATTGCATTCTTGTATCACTGTGGCAGAAACAAATAGAGTTTCCATCAAATGTCCGTTTAATTAAGCCAAATGTTTTATATTGCAGATATAAACACGTAGACATTGCTCAGCGAGATTGTTGCTCTGCCATGATCTGAAAGAAAGAAGTGACCGTAGAAGTATGTTAGCGTGCACTGTAGCGCCTCTGATAATGCAACATGTACTTGTGATATTTAGTTGTGTTTCAGAACTTAACAGCGTGTGAAACTGAGCTTGCAAAGCAAGAAGTGTTTATGATTATGTACGTATATGTGGAAGTACGTTAAACGCCTTATTCTGAAGTTTAAAAATGTTTGTCTACAAATTTATGTCTAGCTAGTTCTTATTCTTGACACAGATCATTTGTAAACATCACAAAAAAAGTCCTAAGTAGAAATGGTGCCTATAACACACGTCTGGAACGTTAGTTCCTTTAGGATGGGCAGGAGATAGTCTGTACTGTATTTTAAGGTGATGTTGTTACAGTGTAATTACATGATTATGTACTGATTATTATTGATAGTGCTTTCTGTAGGGTTAAGTACATGTAACTGTCATCTTAAAATAGTATTCACACACTGTTTGCATGGTTTGAGAACAATTCACATAAAGAAATCAGCTACAAATTTCCATAAAACGCAAGCGTTTCTGAAAAGAATGACCTTTTAGATACTTACCGTGCAAAGCTATACCAGAACATGTAGGGCCTGGTTAAACTGGAATACGGGTAGTTAGTAAATATAATGCGGGGTTTGTGCTGAAATATAGCATTTAAAAGTGTCAACTTAGTGAATTCCCCCTAGAGACAGAGCGCATTTAGGCCAAGCCCACACCAAGGGGAAAAAACAATCCAATGCTCTCCATTTGTATTGCAGGAAGCTGACTCCTTGTCATTTCTGACTTATAACAAAAAATTAGAACAATGTCTAAAAGCTGCTATGTGACAAGGTGTACAGTAAACAAGCTAAAAAAACAAAACTACATTTTTATAAACTGTCGACTTAAAAAAACGAGTGTTTAAGGACACAAATAGTTGTAGATGTCAGGGTGTTTCACATTGGGGCACTCAGTTGGATCATTTCTCCAACAAAAGGAAGGTTAGGAAAAGGAGCAGTCAAATAGACCAATAAAATTTAGTTTCTCAGTATATCTCCTCCTTTCAGGGTGGTGAAATAATCCTTTGACATGGTTAGAAATAATAAATGTTTACTACCGTTAAATTTCCCTCCAGTGGGCGTCGTTCTCAGAGTAATATGACATGTTGCGTACTTTTGTTAGTCCTTAAACGCTTGTTTTTTAGGTCGAGAGTTTATAAAGCCATAGTTCTGTGTTTTTTAGCTTGTTTACTGTTTACCTTGTCATATAGCAGCTTTTAGAGATTGTTCTGATTTTTGTTATAAGTCAGAAATGACAAGGAGTCAGCTTCCCGCAATACAAAGTCAATGGAGAGCGTTGGATTGTTTTCCCCCGCCCGGTGGGCGTGGTTTTCAGATCATGACGTGTGTCGCTTTGTCTCTATAGTCCCTTATTAGAGCAGGTGAAGCTGTGACGTCACCAACTCGACAGTATTGAAAGGAAGTGATGTCATCAGAGACTGGTAAAGAGACCGAGGCGAGGGCAGGTCATTTGCAATAGGTATGTTTACATGCACTGATCAGAATGAATCCAGTCCTCAATTTCTGTTTACATGAAAATATTTTATTACATGTGCATTGCATTAATTCTGAACAAAACTGTAGCGCATTTGCAGTTCCCAGTCACCACTTTCAGAACTGGACTTATCTAAAAAGTTGCCGACTTTTATATAGTTTACTAGAAACATGTAAATAAACAAAAACAAATATAAAATTGTCCAACTATTTACATGCTTAATTTTTTTAGCTTTTGAAGGACATAAAGCTCCCCTTAATATCGTTTACATGAAAGCTTTTCATTCCGATTGAGCCACCAATCCAATTCTAAATGGATTATTTGAGTGCATGTAAACATAGCTATTGATGTGGGAAGAGCGTGTTGCTTTAGTTAAGTGAGATTTTGATGAAAGGATTTGAAGAATGTGAATTTGGACGTGTAAGTGAGAGACGGTAACCCCGGTTCATCCTTTTGAAGATGTTGTGCGGAGGCCAGCTTGACAAATGCACTGCAGCAGCCGCGGACGCTGACATCCATATCATGGAGAAATGTTTTCCACACATCTCAAAGTGTCTTCCTGAATTTGTGATTTTGTTTTCTCTCAGAGAAAGTGATCCTTTGTTACGAAGAATTGCACTGACTATTTTATTTCTACATTTTTTTTATTTGTAACTTTTGTTGGTTGTTTTTTTATTCGTAGTTGTAGATTTACCCACATAACATGAGCTGATGGTGTGAGTGGCTTCCAGGTGGAGGTTCCCCTTTGAACTAGTCCTTATCTTAACCAGTGTTGGAGAGAGAAAAAAAACTGGTGGCAGATCAGATTAGATGAGCAATGTCCATTCATGCCCAGGATTTTTAGGTGACACTTATTTTATTTGTATTAGGGCAATAATGCCAGTGGACTTCCTGCAGACACAGGAAGTGAAAGGAGACACCAGCATTGTCACACTAGAACTGTTTATTGTTATTATTGTCTGATGATGATGATGTTGATATTGTTGACCCACTATGATGTATTGTAACACATTACTGTTGTGGTGCTCTAGTGGCAAATAAATTATTTAAGTCATTGTGCGCTTGTGTATTTTTTTTTTTAATTTATTTAGACAAGCTACAGTCTTATATGCTTACTAAGGCTGCATTTATTTGTTCAAAAATACAGTAATATTCTAAAATATTATTACAATTAAAAAACAAATTTCAATATGAATATTTTGTCAAACGTATTTGATTTCTGTGATCAAAGCTGAATTTTCAGCCATTACTCCAATCTTCAGTGTCATATTTGCTGCTCAGTTTTATCAGTTATGATCAGTGCTCAATTATTAATAATTGTTCTTATTGTTATCATTGTTGAAAGTAAATGTGATTTTAAGGATTCTTTGATTAACAGAAAGTTTAAAAGAACAGAATTTTAAAACTTTTGAAACTTAAATATCTATACAGTTACTTTTAATCAGTTTAATGCATTCTTGTTAAATAAAAGATTCAGATTCATTTCTAAAGTAATTCCTTCAGTGAAAAAAAAAAACTTCATAAAAGTTTATGGATGTGATATTTTCCCAAACAATCTGCTCTGTCTAAAAAAAATAAATCGATTAAGCTTTTTTTTTTTTATCTGGTTCACTGAAATAAACTGTCAGAAAGAACAATTCATTGAAATAAATAGGATTTGTCTTTTTTCTAATCAAGTAAAGCAAGTTAAAATGGCATGTGGTTGAATAAATCAAGTATTTTAGTGAATTTCCCCAAACTTTTCTAAACTTTTCCAAATCTGAAAAGGAAAAGACTGCTCTAGCATAAACAGACTATATTACACTGGCTTATGATGAAACCTTAAACATTTAATCTCCATTTGTTTATTTAACGCAGTGAGCGTGAGCATGCTGACATAAACTACAGTGCAAACCCTTGAGTTTGTTCTGACGATGCTCTGATACTGTATATCCTCCCATTAGCCCTGGAGCTCTGGAGTCGCGCCAGCCTCATTAGCCCAGAGTTTGTGGTTCCTTATTTAGGAGTGAGACTGGAGCAGCAGAAAGCTCTGGAGACTGTCAATCTGGAATTAGGTTGGGATTGTTTAAGACTCAACTCAACATTCTACAGATAAATGCTCTGCAAATGCATGATGTCACACATATAGGCTGTGTGAGAATTGCTGGTGTTTACCAAGCTCTTGAGACTGGTGTCGAGTCTTTTTTTTTTTTTAGCTGGATGCCATTTTGGTACTTAACATGAGTCTTTGGTAATTAAAACAGCTGTGACATAGGACACAAGTGTAAAAATTAGTTTGCAAATAGTCAGTTGCTCCTGGGTTAAAAAGCTGAGGATATGAAGTCAGATTATTCTGTAAAGAAATACCTCTTGACTCCAAGTTATGTAAAGTGCACATTAATTTTACTTGAATAAATCTAGCAAAATTTTTGATTTAGAAAAATCTAAGGTTACTTAGTATATTCAAGTTTTCATAAAATGGTTCTGAGTAAACTTGAATATACAGAGCAACTTCGAGGAAGTTTCTAAGATTTTTTCAAGTAATGTTAACATTGAAATTTGCAGAGTATCCTCTGAACTTTAAAATATGAAGGGTTGTTGTTAATAAATAGGATAATATAATGTAATAATAATTTAACAAATAGACTATACAGAAACATACATACTTACACTCTTAAAAATAAAGGTGCACTAAAAGGTTCTTCACATTGATGCCAACACTCTTAAAAATAAAGGTGCTTCAAAAGGTTATTCAAGCAATGCCATAGAAGAACTGTTTTTGGTTCCACAAAGAACCATTCAGTCAAAGGTTCGTTAACCATTTTTTGCTTATTTATAATCTAAAGAACCTTATTTGCCACAAAGAACATTTTGTGAAACAGAAAGGTTCTTCAGATGTTAAAGGTTCTTTATGGAACCATTTAGACAAAAAAAGGTTCTTCTATGGCAGGGGTCACCAAAAGTTTAGATCTTACCCTAATCAAACACACCTGAGCATGCTAATCAAGGTCTTCAGGATCATTAGAGAATAACAGGTAGGTAAGTGTGATCAGGGTTGGAGCTAAACTCTGCAGCGCATTGGACCGCAGGGTAAGATTTGGGGAACCCTGTTCTATGGCATCGTGAAGCACCTTTATTTTTAAGAGTGTACATACATTGTGCATTATTTACACTGCTGTACCTGTAATATGTGACCTTGGACCACAAAACCAGTCATAAGGTTACATTTTACAAAACTGAGATGTAGGCTATACATCACATGAAAGCTCAATAAATAAGCTTTCTACTGATGTATGGTTTGTTAGGATAGGATTTGAAAATCTGGAATCTGAGGGTGCAAAAAAATCAAAATACTGAGAAAATCACCTTTAAAGTTGTCCAAAGTTCTTAACAATGCATATTACTAATCAAAAATTACATTTTGATATATTTATAGTAGGAATTTTACAAAAACATCTTCATGGAACATGATCTTTACTTAATTTCCTAATGATTTTTGGCATAAAAGAAAAATCAATCATTTTGACCCATACAATGTATTTTTGGCTATTGCTACAAACATACCACAGCGACTTAAGACTGGTTTTGTGGTCCAGGGTCACATATTTCTCCTGAATGTAAATGCTCACTTCACTCGTAAAATGAGCTACAGTGCTTTATTGCTTTCAGGCTTTGGGTTTGTGGTTGGGTCAAATATAATTTTAATTTATCCATTTAAATTAGACCTTTTAATAACAGCCTCTTTGTACAGCTGCATCACACTGTGACAAATTCATAAAAGAACCAATCATTCAAGTCCCATTACAGTCTGAGTTAAAGGTCCTTTCCTAATCCTGTCCTACCCTGCCAAATTAAGATAAAAATGCGCAAAGTTTGGGAAAAGCTGTTTTCTAAACACCCTTTTTAGATTAAAGATGTTTTTCATTCTAAGAGTGTATTTGACACTACAATGAACTTACAAAAACAATCAAAGACACTTGAATTCCTCATGGTATGAATCTTCTTTGCTAATAAGCTGACTTTTACTCATCCCAGAAGGGTGTGCGAACACAGAGCTGACGCGCAACTAGCTGTGGCTTTGTGTTTGTTTTGGACTTTCACATGCATCTTTAGGCCAAGGTCCCTTTCTTCAAATGTGGCTTACTTAGTTAGCTGGACGTTTCAAGATAACCTGGCATAAAGAAGAATAAACCAAGATTTTCCATTCTTTTAAAGCAAACTTAATTTGACCAAGCTACGTACGCTCATGGCCAAAACAAGATTCTCTTCAAACTGTTTTTATTTGCCATGTCAGCCCTTGTGAAAAAGAAGTGCACTTAAAGGGATATTTCACCCAGAAATTAAAATCTGTGGTCAATTTACTCCAAGGGTGAGTAAATTGACCACAGATTTTAATTTCTGGGTGAAATATCCCTTTAAGTGCACTTCTTTTTCACAAGGGCTGACATGGTCATCCAACATACAAGTGACTTTCATTCTTCAGTTCAACAATATATATATATATATATATATATATATATTTTTTTTTTTTTTGCTGAAATCATTCTTGGTGATTTCTAAAATGCAAGTCAGTAGATACATGTTTTGGAGAATAAGTTAAAAGCATATTAAGGAATGCAAAATTAATACCTTGGCTCCTGATGATATATTGAGGTCTTATGAAGCAAAACAATTGGTCGGTGCAAGAAACTGAACATTTGTTACCTGTAATACGAATTAATGAACTGGTTCCATTCATGAGTTAGTTCACATAATCACACTATGATGTAACGCATGTACAATTATATTATATTAAAGCAGCCAATAATGATGTGAAATGTGGATGTTTTACATAAACTGAATCAACTAGTCTAAAGTGAATCCATATAGAGTGCATTTCAGGCTTTCATCATATTGAAGATGGAGGCCTAAGTGGGATTGTAAAGAAGCAGTTTCATTATTTTACTTCATTAAACACTCCTTAACAGAAAACAAAACAAAAACACTTTTCTTTTATCTCTTCCTATCCATTTGTCTCTCTCTCTCATTGACTACTTGGTCTCTGCTTTCATTCCATCAAGTGCTCATGTGTGCGCACACACACAAAGCTCTCATAATTCAGCAGGAGAGGTTTGAGGTGAAAGGGTCTCCATTCCCTTGGGATCAGAATGATTTGGGGATTCAGTGATTCAGCCGCAGCTGGCTGTGCACAACAATATGAAATTAGTGAGAAGCATTTTGAGCGGTGATGTCAGCATGAAACCATGCAGGGACCCCATTAGCACACAGAGGAATTTTGAGACTACTTGTCAAAGGCTGTTTGTGTGTCCATTCATGCAGAAAAAAAACTAAGAGGAAAGCAACGTTCCTCTTCTCCCCAGTGTTTGTATGGAAATGCAAAGAATTCCTTTGATGCCGTGTTGACATCTGTCTCCAGCGCTCTTGGCCTGTCTCATGTGTGTCAGCAGTAATTGCCCTGCAGACAGAGGCTTGTATTGCATCTGTAATTACACAGGAAAGCTCGCTCCTTTGAGCTTCGGATTAGTAACTCTTTGTGCTGCATTGAAAAGCAGCACGAAGGCAGTCCGACTGCAGTATTGCACCGAATCCCAGTACAAAGTGTTCCTCCAGCCGCCCTTCCCTTGAGTTTGACAGGCATCTTGGAGATGTCATGATAGAGAGATCTGGGGACATTCAATCCTCGCAGCGCCGGTCTGCCTGGCGATGGGGCCCCCGCTGATCCACGGACCCCCGTAACCCTCGCACACAAATATATATACAGCCTCAAACGTGGGAGGAATAAGGACAAACACAGTTGAAGAAGGAAGTCCCCCAGCAAGCGATGTATTTATAGCACATACTCAAGGCTAAGTTAGGAGATGCTGGTGGTCTGTGCTGGTATCAGTCAGGCCCTCTGGGAAAAGACGATGTGCTGCAGTCATTAGGCCTGTTTTCACAAAGCCAGTGCTCCGTCTGGAACGGTTTCATGCATTTCCACAAGAGAAAAGACGTTGTAAAGCTTAGTCAGTGTAGCACTATATTTAATTTTTTAACTGGAATGAAAACATGGTTTTGAAGGACAGAAGTGAGTGCATTCAATAGATTGTACTGTTATTTGACAATGAATGCCATTGAAAAGAATGGCTAAAAGTCTATCCCTCGCAGTCTCGTTTTCATCCGTGTTAAAGTCACTATGCTGTCTAACCTCACTAACTTCTATAATCCGGAAAAACTGTACCAGAAGATGCTTTAGATGCTCCTAAACGCACTTATCAAAATCATATTGTTCCATACTTGTATGAATTTCTTTCTTTTGTGGAATTGAAGATGTGTCAGAAAAAAGGCACACATACTGTCACTGGACAGTCCCATTTGAACAGTTATTAATACACACTTCAGGTACAAATATATACACTGTATGCACCTGTTTAGTTCAATTATCTTGTTAGTTTGCTTCATATTTAAACCCTGTGTTCTTCCCTAGTGTTTGTCTGGTCTCGTTGCTGTATTTTTGGTGTTGTGGATTTATGTTGACCTTCAATGTTACTCTTTATCTTCGTTTTTGTGCCTTTATACAACCCACATTGTAACAGAAGACATAAGGCAAAGACAAAGGAAGACAAAGGCATAAGACGCTACGGCACCCTTGGCCATCAATGTGGCACCCCATCTGGGATGTCAAGGGGTGGTCGCTCTTGTCTTTTAAGGTGGCCGATGTTTGGAGGACTATGTCTAGGAGTTCTTTGACACCTGCCATTTTGTCCGCTGCAATGAAGTTTGATTTCAGTACGGGCTGGACAACAGCATTTGCTTTGTCCTGCCTCAGGGCGACCCTAGCTGGACCTTGAAGAGCTACATCAACTTTGCCCTGTGGATGAAAGGATCTACATTCACAGTTGACGAAGTGGATGTCGAGGACTACATCAACATCCAGCCCCAGACTTCTCACAAACTGGCCCAGAGCCCAGCCAGTCATCATCTCCACACAACACGGAGTGTGAGCCATAGCCCTCCACAGACACAGAGCCAGAGCCTGCTGCAATAAAGGAGCCAGCTGAGGAGACTAAGCCCATCTTCGCCCTGGAACCTGAGCCCAAAGAAGACTCTGACCACAAGCCGACCACATCGTCAGTGAGAATCAGAGTTTAAGTGGCGTAAAAGGGCATAGAGGAAGGCCTCACCCACATCCCCACCACTGGGTGAGCTGGAGCTGGCCTGTGTAGATTTACTCTCTCTTTTTGACCCTCTCTACCACCCCAGCCTTAAACCTGTTGTCTCTGTCCAGCCCTTAGCCTTCAGAATTTTTGTTGGTTCTGTCCAGCCCTAAATCTTCTGTTTCTCCGCTGGCTCCATCCAGTCCTGTCCCTCCTGAATCTTTCAAGATCCCACTCATCCTCCCTATGTCACCTCTCTGCCAGCCATCTATGAGGCCAATTCGCTTCAGGCACTCCAGTCTTCAGCTCCACCTCAGTGTGAGGTTCTTCTCCAGCCACTGCATCCCAGATTCCACCTCAGCATCACAATCCATCACCTCCACCTTGGCTCGATCCTCCACCTTCCATGCCAGCCAAGCACTCAGTCCTGTCTACATTGCCAACGGTCATGCCCTCAGTTCACACTCAGCCTGCCATTGCCTATGTGGGTTTGCATCGGGTCTTCCAGTCGCCTGCTCCACTTTGAAATGAGGATCCCCTGTCTCCACCTCCAACCACTGGATCCACCTTGGCCCTGCGACCCATCGATTCGAGGACTACATCAACGTCCAGCCCCACACTTTTCACAAATTGGCCCAGAGCCCAGCCAGTCACCATCTCCGCACAACACGGTGTGTGAGCCATAGCCCTCCACAGACATGGAGCCGGAGCCTGTTGCAATAAAGGAGCCAACTGAGGAGACTAAGCCCATCTTCTCCCTGGAACCTGAGCCCAAAGAAGACTCTGACCAGGAGCCGGCCACATCGTCAGTGAGTGTCAGGTTGATGATACACTGGGCAACTTTGGCAAATGTTGCTGTTAATAAGTAACAAGGTGAGATACAGGGCCCACGACTGATCTAAATTAGTCAAATAGAAATCTGTTACCCATTCTCAATGGGAAAGTGCCCAAACAATATTGCATAAAATTGCTCAAAAAGTTGCCACATGTATCATCAGCCTTAGAGTTAAAGTGGCATACAAGGGCATGGAGGAAGGCCCCACCCACATTCCCACCACTGAGGGTGAGCTGGAGCTGGTCTCTGTAGATTTACTCTCGCTTTTTGACCCTCTCTACCACTCCAAACTTACATCTTCGTTGTCTCTGTCCAGCCCTTAGCCTTCTGAATTTTTGTAGGTTCTGTCCAGCCCTAAATCTTCTGTTTCTCCTCTGGTTCCGTCCAGCCCTGTCCCTCCTGAATCTTTCAAGATGCCACTCATCCTCCTTGTTCCACCTTTCTGCCAGCCACCTATGAGGCCAATTTGCTTCAGGCCCTCCAGTCTTCAGCTCCGCCTCAGTGTGAGGTTCTTCTTTCTCAACCTCCAGCCACTGCATCCCATATTCCACCTCAGCATCATGATCCATCACCTCCACCTTGGCTCCAAGCTCCATTATCTCCACCGTGACCTGTTATCCTACCGGCTCCAGTCTTCCTTGTCCCTCCAGAAACACCTTGGGCAAGCATCTATCTACCTCCACCTTCCATGCCAGCCAAGCACTCAGTCCTGTCTCCACTGCCAACGGTCATGCCCTCAGTTTACACTAAGCCTGCCATTGGTTTGCATCGGGTCTTCCAGTTGCCAGCTCCACTTTGAAATGAGGATCCCCTGTCTCCACCTCCAACCACTGGATCCACCTTGGCCCTGCGACCCATTGATACCACCTTGGCTCCTAGCTCCCTGGTCTCCACCATGGCCTGTCACACTACCGGCTCCAGTGGGCTCACTAGTCCCTCTGGCTCCACTTTGGTCAGTTGTCAACCATACGCTGCCTAAGGATTCTACTCCTCCGGATTAGCCTCGTCCATCCATCCCCCTGGCTCTGTCAGGCTCCTCCTTCCCTCTGGCTCCACTTCTGTCCTCTGTCAATCCGACTCCACCACAGTCTTCTGGAACCACATCTTGCCTTTGCTCCACCTTGACCCTCCGGACCATCTGTGTTACCCAGGAATCTGTGTCTCTTCGGCTTTCCCTGTTGTCACAGGAGCTCATTCCTCTGGATTCTCCTCCTAGGATACCCCCATGGCTCCTCCCTGAATGCCTTTTTCCTGGCTGGGCTCTGGACTTCAACCTTCTGGTTATTCCTTCTCCTGCCTGTTCCCTGGCTCCGTCCTCTTTTTTAAACCCTGTTTCCTTTTCCCTGTGTTTGTTCGGTCTCTTTGCTGTATCGTTGGTGATCACCAATGATACAGCAATGAGACCGAACAAACACAGGGATTTATATTGACCTTCAGTGTGTCAGTCCTTTTTTTTCACTGTAATGCAATGTCGATCTATTACAGTTATTCACCATATATAGTAAGGAAACTTGCTGTTAACCAATTAACAAGTTTTTACTGTGGCATTTATACTTATCGGTCTTTTACCGATAAATCATGATGATTTTTATAGTGTAACTTAAGATTTCAAAATGCACCCTTTAGGAGTAAATAGAGTTTTGAATGGCTACTTCCCCACTGACAGCTCTTTTATTTTCTGAGAGTGTATAATCAGTGTAAAATGAACTTTTTCACTCATTGGACAATTTACAAGCTACCAACATTACTAACCATTTAGAAACAAAACAAAAATAAACCAGATTATCAAAGTCAACAGCTTAATTTAAACATACATTTATCATGAAATCACTGCATTGCTTTCAGTGTTAGGACAATCAACTATTGATGGTTCCATTAAGAACTTTCAATAAACTTGGAACCTTACGACTGCACAAAATGTTCTTTATAGAGGAAAAAACTTTCACACTAAGAATAGTCCTTTTAAGAGCTGTTAGTGTTCACTGAAAAGTTCTTTGAGGGACCTTTGTCTAATAAAATGGCATGCTGAAGATTACCAGACATGCTGCCAATTCATAAAGTAATCAGCTGTTTCCTCACATAAGTCAAAGTACTTAACTTATTGAAACTTCTCCTCCATTTATATCCATTCAAAAAAGCTAACCCATTCTTACTACCAAGGCATCAGACAATGACAGCCATGCCCCTAAATTTTATGTCAATATCAAGTGTACTTCTTTAAAGCACAGCAAGGGTTATTGAAACAAGATGATTTAAAAAGTACTAAAGCGCACATTAAAAACATTTACTTAAGTTTGTTAATGAACTTGTACAATATTATCTACAAGTACATTTTTAAAATATACTTTTAAGATTGGAAGTACACTACAGCCCGGTATTACAGACAGGGCTTAGGTTAAGCCTATTATGCCATAGTTCAACTAGGACATTTAAGTAGCTTTTATAAACATGCCTTATATAAAAAATATTACTGGTGTGCATCTTGAGACAAAACAATGAAACTGATATATTTTAATATCAGTCAGTGCAATTTTCTTTAAGTTAAAACAGCTCATACATGCATTTTAGTCTTTGTCTAGGCTTAAGCCTTGTCTATGAAACCTGGAGTACAAGTGCACATTCAATAAAATATAGCATCTCCATATTTCATGCAAAAGCAGTCTGGTTTAGAAAAACTCTTGCTATTACTTATACTTTAAGTATAATCATCATTTTGAGATGAGCTGTGTAGTGTTGATTTCTCACATACTCTATACATCAGGAGGTGCATTACATGTGTTTTGTTTCAGTGTGGGAACTTAATCTCTCTCTCTGCTGCTGTGAGAAACCTTTCCTGCTGCTGAGTGAGGGGAAGTTTAGGATCCCTGTGGAGCGTTCCAGCTTTACATATAAAATATGACCCACCACAGTATAAAATAACAATTAAAACTCAGCAGCCCCTGGAAGTAACCTGGCTTCCCATCGGAGCTCTAGAGAAGAGAAGCTCAGTGTGCTTAGTGTGACATTGTTACAAAGTTACACTATTTGAAGTGTCATTTAAGTGTTAAAAACAGTCTAAAAACAGTACTCTACAGAAAGTGTACACTATTTAAGTGGTATTTTATTTGATTTATATATTGTCTGCATATTTTATATAAAAAAAGATAACACTTTATAATAACGTTCAGTTGTAAGTCATTTATAAGTGGTTAGTTAATGATAAAATAATGATTTGCAAAACATTCATAGAAGTTTAATAAGTGATATGCTAACAATTTGTGTATGTTTTGCTAATTCATTTACAAGTTATTTACAAGTAATTAGTTAATGATGAATTAATCATTTACAAAACATGACTATGCATTCATAAGTGATTAATAAGTGATATGTTAGTATTTTTATATATGTTTTGTAGATTAAGTTATAAATCATTTACAAGTGATTAGATAATGATGAACTAATAATTTACAAACATGATTATACGTTTACAAATGATTATTAAGTAATAGGCTAACAATTTACAAATCTGTCGTAATTTATCTTAAAAAAATAGCATATCATGAAATAATCAAACAGATCCTTAGTAAGTGGTTACTACATTACTAGTTAATATATTATTTGGCACTTAAAAATAATTAAAATATTAATTATTTAAATGTTTATCCTTCACTGAAGATCGCATCATGAATAAATCATTTACAAATCTTTCTGCATCCCCTAATCTAAAGTGTAAACAATTCATCATTTGCAAATGTTTTACTCATTTTTCAAAGGTCTTTCACCCAGTGTGTATACCCACCTGACACCCACACAGCCTGGAACTGGCAGGTTTGTAAAACATTTACAACTGATGAGTAGTTTACACTTTAGATTAGGGAATGCAGAAAGATTTGTAAATGATTTATTCATTTTTTATTCATCAACAGCTTTTGAATACTTTGTAGTGTGTACTGCAATGTAAGGGCTGACTGGTGAGGGTAAAGATGTTTTCTTTGGCAAACAAGAGCTGCGCCCCAAATGACGCACTATACACTCTGCACTTATTCACTGTGTACTTATGCACTAATGCACTATGCACCATGTAGTGTATGAATTATATAAGGTGATTTAGTATTTTATAACGCCCTAAACAAACTTTCACAGGAACCTCAATTTTTTTTTTTCATATCAACTTCAAATTTGGAATAACTTATTTAGATGTAAGACTTCAAATTGATATCAAATTTAGGATAAAACCTGTTATGTACAATATGTATTTTATATAAATACTAATAAATAATAATGTTTTGTTAAATAAATAGTTCATCATTAACTAATTACTTGTAAATTCATTTGTAAATGACTTGTAAATTAATTAACGAAACATACACAAATTGTTAGCATATCACTTAATAGTCATTTGTGAATGATTATTTCATCATTAACTAATCACTTATAAAAGATGTACAACTGAACGTTATTATAAAGTGTTACCAAAAAAAATATAAAGTAAAAAATAAGTAAAGATATCTTTGTCATCATTTACTCACCTTCAAGTTGTTCCAACCCTGTTTGAGTTTCTTTATTCTGTTGAACATGGAAGAACATATTTTAAAGAATGTGGGTAACCAAACAGTTGATGGTTGCTATTGACTTTCATAGTATGTTATTACAAAATAAAAAAAAGTATGGATGCCGATGGATACGGTCAACTTTTTGGTTAATAACATTCTTTAAAATATCCTATCTTTTTGGTCAACAGCTGAAAGAAATTCATACAGGTTTGAAACAACTTGAGTACATTTAAAAAAAATTCAATTCCTTAAGTTGGCTGAACTAGTTCAACTTGTCAAATTGAGTTAGCAATACTCACATTGGTTATACAAACACCCAACTTGCCCATGATATGTTGTAGTCACCTTTGAGAATTCAAAAGTGTTTAACAACTTGTAAAAGTTCTTAGGTTTTCTATATAAAGACATTATTTGGTGTTATTTGGTATTATGGTTGTGCAAAAAGTTGTAATATGAAGCCCATGAAGATCAGAGATCCAGATATAGCCAAACTGCCACTGAGATCTATTGGGATTGCTAACAGATTCCTCTCTCTAAAAGTCTATTCAGACTCTTCACATGCAATAAATCATCACTTTACATCATTTATGTAATTAAGGCTATCTCATGACATCCCTGTGCACTGCTAGTTTAAGTCTCACCTCTGTCTGTGATGAGCAGGTTTATTTGGAGCATAGCAGGTGAGACATTCCTCATGGCTGTGCTGGTTAAGCTTATTCAGCACATAAGCGACCGTGTGTTTCCTCACCTCACTAAAACCAAGCTCTGTGTGAGAAAGCTTTCATTCAGTTCAAACTACTTCTCAGTCTTATATATTCAACTGGTCAGTATTAGTTGCTTACTTCTGGTCAATGCACCAATAGAAAATTAAAGGAATAATTCACAAAAAAATGAAAATGTGATGTTTATCTACTTACCCCCAGGGCATCCAAGATGTGACTTTGTTTCTTCAGTAGAACACAAACAATGATTTTTAACTCAAACCGTTGCAGTCTGTCAGTCATGTAATGGCAGTCAATGGGACTTACAGCTCTGAGAGTCTAAAAACATACACAGACAAAACCAAACCCTGTGGTTTGTGACGATATATTGAGGTCTTAACACACAAAACAATTGGTCTGTGCAAGAAACTGAACAGTATATATATATATATATATATATATATATATATATATATATATATTTTTTTTTTTTTTTTTACCTCTGATCCGCTGAGCACGTTTACAACAGTAAGTACATATTTTTATAATCACTATTAGTAATAAGTAGTCTTTTTAAAACTATGCAAAAGTGTACTTTTCCACAAGGGTATGTCCAGATCAGTGCAAGTACAATCTACCAAAATGAGCCATGCCACCCTACACCTGCCATGAAAGACGTGAAAGGAGAGAAAGAGAATATGGATTATGTAAGACAGAGTTTGTGAAAGCAGCTCATCTTCCACTAGCACTGTCTTCTTGTCATCTCAATAGTCTTCACACCACATGTGAATTTTCACTGGCATGGGATTTTTGTTGTTGTTGTTGTTTGCACAGTTTTATTCAGCTTATTTTTATGTTGCTTTGCTTGGCCCAGCATTTCAGACACAACAGCAAACCACAGCAGCAAGCATGATAGTGATTATGTCAACTACATGAATGCTTATATAAAACAGTGTTAACACTGATGAAAGTGATGTCCAGCCTAAGAACATTGATATATTCACCCTTTTTGAGTGATGTGCATGAGAATGGCTGCTAATCAAATACAAGTGAGAACCAATGATTATATTTTAGTGAAAGCATACTTTATTTTTCTGTGAGCTTTTTGTTTTTCTATGCATGTTCTTTCTGGGGTTTTTTTTCTTTTTTTTTTTCTTTTTTTTTTTTTTTGCATAGTAAAATCCCATATTTCCATATATAGTTTGCCTTGTTTGCCAGATAATTTTGCCATTTAAGTGCCTTAACCAAATTTAGTGTTTTCCTTTTCCCAATATAACCAACCTGGTCTCATGACAAAAACAAAAAATCGCAAGATGCAAAATATGTAACAATAAGTACATACAGTGCCTTGCGAAATTATTTATACCCCTTCATTTTTTTCACATTTTGTTATGTTAAACTACTTTAAATTTCCTTTTTTCCCACATTAATCTACACTCCCTTCTCCATAATGGCAAAGCAAAAAATAGGTTTTTAACATTTGTGCAAATTTATTAAAAATAAAAAACTGAAAAGATCCTGTTGCATAAGTATTCATACCCTTTTCTGGGACACTCGAAATTTAGCTCAGGAGCATTCATATTGCTTCTAGATGTTACTACACTTTGCAAGGAGTTAAACTGTGGCAAATTAATTTGAATGAGTATGATTTAGAAAGGCACACACCTCTCAGAAAAGGTCTAACAGCTGAAAATGCATATCAGAGCAAAAACCAAGTCCTGAGGTCAAGATAACTGCCTGTAGAGCTCAGAGACAGACTTGCGTTAAGGCACTGATCAAGGGAAGAGTTCAGAAAAAAAAAATCTGCTGCATTGAAGGTTCACAGAAGCATTATCCATAATGGAAGACGATTGGAACAACTAGGACTCTAGAAAATGTCTGCTAGCCCCCATCCAAGCTGACAGAGCTTGAGAGGTGAAAATGTGAGGCAAAGAATGGCAGATAATTGCCAAATGCAGATTTGCAAAGCTTGTCACATCATACCCAAAAAGACTTGAGGCTGTAAAGGTGCTTCAACTATGTACTGAGTTAAGGGTATGAATACTTATGCAATGTACTTATTTCAGTGTTTTACTTTTAATAAATTTGTAAAATTTGCTAATCTGGTTTTTGCTTTGTCATTATTATGGTGTATGGAGTGTACATTGATGTGGGGAAAACCTAATTTAAAGCAGTTTAACACAATGCTGCAACAAAATAAAATTAGAAAAAAATGAAGGGGTATGAATACTTTTGCAAGGCACTGTATCACTGCAGTTTCCAACAGAAATTAACACTATAGAGGCAGTAAACCAGCCAGCACTCGTAATCGTTTTCGTACACCGTTATGATTATAGCTCCATGTGTTTCAAACAGTCGGCAAGGAATTGTACTTAGGATATGGAATCCTTGGGTACAAATCCTGTGAAAAACATGACTCATGATGAAAGAGCTAAAAGATCAAAAAACAAGCTAAAATGGCATGCGTGCATTTCAGTTTTTACATTGCATTCGCTTTTGTTCATACTATCGGGTAGGTTTAGGTGTAGTGCAAATGGTACATTATTTTAAAATGTCATGGAGCATTCGAGTTATAGTGCCACTCAATGGACATTTCAAGTCAGAACTGCGGTGACACATACAAAACCAACATAAAACAATACCATATGTACATTCCTCTCTTTGGGGGAAAAACTCGCCATTCAGTGGACATTTCACATCAAATATGTCACGAAACGTACAATGCGATATGCATTTCACGTCTTGCGAAAACGTTCCCACAGGTACTTTTTCGTCATAAGATCAGGTTGTCCGATAGTATGAACAAAAGCAAATGTGACATAAAACTGCTATCTCAAACATGCCGTCTTAGCTTGGTTTCTTTTATCTCTCATCTTTCGGCTCTTTGATCGCATGAATCATGTTTCTCACAGGATTCGTACCAAAGGATTCCTCATCCTTAATCCAATTCCATGCCGGTTAAGCTACCAAGCAAGCTTGTTATGTCCGGAAAGTGAAACATATTTAGTTGTAATCATAACTGTGTACGAAAACGATTACATTTCTGTTGGAAACTGCAGTGATATGTACTTTTTGGTACGTATTTCGCATCTTGCGAAAAAGTTCCCACAGGTACGTTTCCGTCATGAGATCAGGTAGCAACTAACATGTTTTTCATATTTTGATGGTTTAATGAAAATTGCAGGGTCATTAGAAGCAAATATTGTGCAAATTTTCCCTCCGGACATCACTTTTGCCCTTTACTGTACTTAGCACAAAGTGGGTTATTCTCTGTTGCAATGTAGCGACTTAGCATATTAATATAGAACATGTGGTCAAAAGTCTGTTATTTCACAAGGGCTTCAAATGCAGCTTATCCAATCAGGATTTAGAGTTATAGCTACAAGTTTATCTATTATGCATTATGCAATACATGTTGGAAATAATAGGGTTGAGGAATATTCAAATGTCTGAGGTCAGTAAGATGTTTTGAAAGAAATCTGTTTAACACACAAAGGCAAATATTTGTAAATAAATACAGTAAAAAATTGTATAATATTTTTGCAATTTAAATGTGTAGTTTTTAATTTGAATATATTGTAAAATGTAATTTATTTCTGTGATCAAAGCAGAATTTTTTAGCATCATTGCTCCAGTCTTTAGTGTCACTTGATCCTTCCGAAATCATTCTAATATGGTTATTCGCAAGAATCATGTATTATTACATGATTATATAAACAGTTGTGTTGCTGGAATCTAATGCATATTTTTCAGGTGTCTTTGATGAATAGAAAGAATTTAGTTAAAGGCGTTAGTTAGACACGTCTCCTAACAGGAGAAAGCGTTTGAGCACATCTATCAGTTTGTGTGGGTGAGATGTATTGGTGGAGGTCAGCGAGGTCAGAGTGAAGCAGAGAGGTAACAATAACCATCGCTCTTTTAACCCTGTTCCACCTTGTCTGTGTAAGGAAGCAATTAAACAGCACTCCATCTTTGGGTGGTGATGAATGCGCTGCACTCAGATACCAGTAGGGAGCCAGGTTTGACCCAAAGAAGCAGCTCAGCTTGTGGTCACGAACGCTGCACCCCGCTTTCAAAGATTAATGGTGTATAATGGGTCGCGCCCAGCTCGCTGAGATTAATAGCACGTAATGACTTGCGCCAGCCTCCAAGATTAATGGCACATAATGGTTTGCATTGCTGGGCGTAATCGAGCTGTCAGTGGTGGCTTTGAGCAATTGCAGAGCCAACATCATTTTTCACATGTCCCTAAAAAGTCCTGCGCAACTCTAATAATTCCCAAGTTCACCAAGGCCTCCAGGGATCTGCTGCACCTCTGCTGTGTCTCAAGGGCTTCAGCACCTCCTCCGAGACCTCCAGCTTCTTCTCCTGGTGTGCAGTTTCAGGACACCCACTCACATTTTGTCTCTGCAAGTCATCAACTCCTGGGGTGACTAAGTGCGTTTAAGCCTGCTTCCACAGAGTTAAATCAGCCGATAACATCTTTTGTGTGCATGAACTACCGGCTACAAAAGCAAACAGAGGATGTCTTGCATTTTTGCCATTTTGTGCAAGACACAGAGGCTGCAAATGACTTCCTTGATCTCCTTGCATCCGCTCCGCACAAATAGACAGATCCAATTATAGCCGCCATGAATCTGCTGTTTACCAAAGTTTATCTGCATCCCATACAATACAGCTTGGCTCACCCTCAACGGCTCTGGCCGTTACATATATGGGAATCAGCTGAGCGCCTTTTAGGAGAGACTGCGGACAAAATCCATCCCTGCTGGCTTGCGTTACGAGCTCCGGCATGCACACTTGAACAAAGACGAAGACACAACCCTGCACACCACATAGACCGATGTATTCATGGAGATGCATGCAATTACAGCGTGCAGAAACACCGAAACTACATGCATGCACATGCTTGACGCACTCTAGCCCGCAGTTTCTTTGGTGAGGTCAAGCGCATTAAATAGAACTGAATGCTAGAGCTTCCATGTGAAATGTGTTTTTAATTGAATAAAGCGTTTCTTGATTCGCAGCCAGGAAAGCCAACTGTCCCTGTCCATCAGTCCGACGGGTTTAATCGAGGTTAAACCTGCCTACATGTGTGTGTGTGTGTGTGTGTGTGTGTGTGTGTGTGTGTGTGTGTGTGTGTGTGGCAAGCAGCCCTCCCTCATATATTAAACAATGTGCTGCCTTTCTCTCTGCCAGCGTGGATACTCTATAGCGGGCGTCTCAATGCCACAGGCAGTGTGCACTGATACCACACTAATGCCCTACAAGTGCAAGATCAAACACACCACTGCACAAGCTCAGAGCCCTGGTGGTCTCGTAACTCAGCACACACACGGACAAATACACACTCCTTCAATGTGTTTATCAAACAGCCAGTAATCTTACATTTGAGGTCAGATCTTTTGGAGCAGGTTAGTCGAGTCGTTTTAAGCAGTATCAAAGCTTTGTCCACTGAGTTTGCTTATTGGTGGTGCTTCCCTAGTGAAAAATAAATATACTACAATGTATTAAAAATACATTTATTTTATGCTGCCCTTAGCAAAAAGAAGTATACTTGAAGTTTATTTTATTAAGTATACTTTATGTAGTAACTATACAAATATCAGTGTACTTTTAAGTGTATTTCAATACTCCTTGGGTCTAAATTGGCCCACTTTATAGTATATAAAAGTATACTTTTAAGTATACTGTAACAGTAGTAAACTTTGAGTACATAACTAGTTTACATCTGTTTTTAGTTTGTACTAAAAGTGAACTTATAGGTATACTGATAGTTTACTAAATAAATACTTCTTTATGCATATTTAGTACACTTTGAAAGTATGGTCTCAGTAAACTACTAGTTTAGTAGTTTTATACAGCAAGTATACTCATAAGTTTTCTTTAGGCGAAATTTACATCATACTTATACTACTACATAAGTATACTACTATGTCCCTATTAAGTATTATTAAATATTAATTTGTATATATTTTGTTATATGAATATCTGAACATACAAAACGTCAAAAGAAAGAACAGGGTATCTGCTTGTAAACAAAACAAAAATTCTAGCTTCATACATTATTTTTTATAAACACTTGAAAGTTTCATAAATAAAAAATAAATATTTTTAACAAATCTATTCATGATAATCAAAACTTGGATGGAGTCGGTCAACTATACCAAAGCTTGACAGTCTTTATTACCTCTTCATAGGTCAACATTTTATTCCATAACATTATACAGTTTTATATATCTATCGTTTTGATATCTGTTTTATGTCTGACAATTGTGTTAGATTACATGTGAAGGCATCTGATGTTTCGGTTTCTTCTTCACTTGTGTTTTGGAAAAATTATAATAGCACCCCTAGCGTATAACAATGAAAACATGGATTCTCAGAGCAGTCTAGCTCAAATATATTTAGATTTTTTTCTAAGTATAAGTCAGGTGTACTTAAATGTCATTTTAAGTATATTTCTGAGAAGTAGACTGAAAGTATCGAGTAAAAGAAAGTTAAAGAACTAATAGCACACTTGAATAAACTTCTTTTTCGTAAGGGTAAGAATACTACAAATACATTTATATATTATGTACTTAATTAAAAATACCCTGCAACTCGGAAACTGGCGTATCAAAATTATCTATGCGTTTCCCAGTCGTAAAACTGAGTTAGGAGGTTGTTCATGTCCATTTTACAACTAGGAACCTTGTATTTACGATAATTCCGCTAGTCTTGGGATTGTAGGTGAAAACAGAGCACCTGGAGGAAACCCACTCCAACACATGGAGAACATGGTAAACTCCACGTAGGAAAAAAATCCTCACCAACCACACCGAACCAGGAACATTCATGCTGTGAGGCAACAGCACTACACTCTGAGCCACCATGATGCTTGAATTTTAATTCACTTTAATTCTGCTGCCTTCAAAGTCAATTCATAATTCTATATCTTGATTGTTGCTTCAATTCAATTTCAAATTCAGGACTTAAAATGGAATTTAAAAGCATTTCAAATTAAATTCGGAATGGTGCACAATCCTGGAAGACAATACCACATTTCCTTCAGAAATTATAAAACTTGTTGGAGCTGTAGCATTTTGAGCAGTACTCTGGCATGCCGTGATGACCGAGTTCAAGGCCCAGATTGAGATCCGGTTCCTTGCTGCTTCCTGACTCTTCTGTACTGTCCTGCCAACAACAAGGGTTGGGCAGAATTCAAAACTGAAGAACTGTCTCCATTTCAATTCATGGCCCTCTTTATCTCAAACGGCCCTCCATTTGATTTGAATTAGCCATACCTCAAAAGAACTTGAATTTGGTTTGGAATTAAGGAATTTACTGAAAGGCAGTAATTTAATGAAAAAAGTAAAAATAAAAACTTCAACATAGGTAATGCACCCAACAGGCACACAACGTCATACGACGTTAGTATTTGGTTAAATTTCGGTTGCGACGTCAGGTGACCAAAATTTGATGTAAATTTAACTTCTAATGTCAACGTTAAATTGATGTCCAATACCGGCATCAGCTGATGTTATTTTGTTGTTTTTAGGTTGTGTAACCGAAACCCAATGTTAACTCAACGTCAAATTGACGTCAGTATTTGACGTTAATTTGACGTTAGATTTGCATTCTCAACCACAATGCAACGTCTATTCGACGTTGGACTCCAATGTCAACCTGACATTATATTGATGTCCTGTACCCGCTGGGCCGTCTGGTGAATGAAGCTTACTTCCACCCTGACACTAAAAAGATATTTAGTAAATATCCAATGGCATCCCATTCATTGGCAACTACTGTGCCCTTGGCACTCATGATAAATATGAGCAAACCTTCTTCTCTTCAGCTTACCACACTCATTTTCTGCAGGTTTCAGGTCAGAGGACTGGGACGACCATGGCAGAAGTTTCATTTTGTGCTCAGTGGCATTTTTTGTTGATTTGATGTTTGTTTTGAATCATTGTCCTGATGGAAGATCCAATCATGGCCCATTATAAGATTTCTTACAGAGACAGTCAGGTTTATCTTTTTTTATCTGTTGGTATTTGATAGAATCAGGGTTTGAAATTAACCCACCAAATGCTGTCAAATTACTAGCCAACCCTGGTGAAAAAAACAGCATATGCTGGTTAGGTATGTTTTGATGCTGGTTTAAGCTGGTCCTTAGTTGGTCATGTGCTGGTCAAGGACCGGCATAAACCAGCAAAGGACCAGCTTAAACCAGCATCAAAACCTGCCTAACCAGCATATGCTGTTTTTTTTTCAACAGGGAATTGGTGTTCAATAATTAATTTCTTGGGTGAGTTCATGCAAGCCAAATCTGCGCAGGCTTAGTGCAAATACTGACCTTGTGAGACATCATGACATTACCGAGTATATTGCAAAAACCAAACAAAACACACCTACAGAGTGCACACATACGTGACTACGGGATGAAGTCTAGTTAGACTACCTTAGTGCAGGTATGCATTTAGAGTGTGTTCTTTCACTGCATGATTCAGTCTATTAATAGGCCTATATGCATTAAGAATGATCACATAATTCAAGATAAGTAGGCAGAAAATGTATATATTTATATCATTTCATATAGTTAATCAATATCATGAGAAGAGTGCCATTTTGCCTTGAAAAATCAGCATGATTACAAATGTGATATTAATTTTATACAGCAGCAATTCTCTTGTTTTTGCTCTATTTCGCCAAAAAAAAAAAAAAAAAAAAAATCATTCCAAACACAGTCACAGCACTGTTTTGCGTCTTTGAGCAACATGATGGTGTTTTGTTCCTAAATGAATCAACCATTTAAATGATTCGGTTCAATTGCAATGACTTAAACATTTCATGTTTAAAATATTAAACATTATGCATTTGTAGCTGCACAGTAAAGCATTTCATGTCCCCCTCAGCTGCATTACCATGTGTAAATACATGTAAATGCCACTTCATATGCAACTTATGCAAAGATGAATTTTGTTGATACTGATTTCATTTGTTTAGTAACAGCCTAAATGTACTATTATTATAATTGACTGGTTAAATGTAAGAATTTGATTTCAAAGATGATGTACACTTTTAGAAAAAAATGTAAATAAAGCTTTATAAAGGTAAAAAGGCCCATACAAGGTAAAAAATCAACTTAAACTTATTGGAAAGATTAATTTCTATCACTTCTGTAAACTGACCATGCAGAACATGAAGAATATCGAAAACTTTAGGAGTCAGCTTGGTAGTCCTTAAGAAATCAGCACAATAACACAGAAATTAGTAGCCAAATTGGCTGGTGAGTGAAAACGTTCATTTTAATCCCTGGATAGAATCCACAATGCCATGTATCTGAACAACATGTCCAGGACCTCTGGCAGAAAAATAGGCTCACAACATTAAAGATCCAGCAGTATATTTAACCATGAGCATGGGGTACTTTTTTTATCCCTGTTTGCACCAATCCCATCTGGTGGGTTTGCTGCCAAAAATGATTTTTTTTTTTTTTTTTTTTTTTTTTTGACCATAGAAGCCAGTCTCATTTGAAGTTCCAGTTGTGTCTGACAAATGAATATTGTGGACTTAGCTTTTGGATTTGTTTGTGAAGTTTTCTTAAAACTCTGTGGTTGTGTAGGGTTGTTTGATATATATAGGCTTTCTGACCCCAAGACTCAACTAATCTCTGCAGTTCCCCAGCTGTGATCCTTGGAGAGTCTTTGGCCACTCAAACTCTCCTCCTCACCATGTATTAGGACGAAATAGACACACATCCTGTTCCAGGCAGATTTGTAACATCTTTAGTTGATTGGAACTTCTTAATTATTGCCCTGATGGTGGGAATTTTCACTTCACTTCTTCACTATTTTTTTACTTATAGCCACTATATCAGAACTATATTATTTGGTTTTTCTCCTTATGATGAATGATTAAGGGAATTTGCCCTTTGTGTTCACCCCTTGTACTGTTTGATTTGGTTCCTCCCGTTGTTGACCTTATATGGCCCTTTCTCCTGTCTTTGTCATGTGCAATAATTAGTAATCACCATCACCTGTCCTAGTGTCATTTTGCCTGTCTTTGGTTTGTGTTCATTGTTTGATTGTCCAGTATTGTCAATACGTATGTGTGTGTAACCTTGTTTGTGAAGTCTTCTGTGTGAATTATATTAAAGACCTCACCGTTGAACATTATTTTTTTGTCCTGCTCTCTCGCCTACACACGAAGTGTGACAACCTTGGTATGCTACATAAAATTTAAATATGAATAGGAATATACCTCAGAGATATTTCACTAATAAGAATTTCTAGGGGTGCCAATAATTATGGCCAACATGCATTTAGGAAAAACATTTATTTCATAATGTTAGTTTCCCCCCACTTTCAATTGTTTTATTGAAAGTGTGATTTTTTTACACTTAAAATATCAAAAAGATAATGCTGATTTATTTTCACAGTTGCATTTAATCATATTTATTAAGGGTGCCAATATTAATGGAGGGCACGGTACACTGCTCTCCAAAAGTTTGGAAACACCCCTGGCAAGGTTTTGGATGATATCAGCATTTGAGCTACTGGACCGTGATGTCCATAAGAATTGTCCAACCAGTGTGAATCATCTTTGGGCAATCCTTCAGGAGGCTTGAAATAATATATCAAGACAATGTTTAAATAAACTGATAGCTCGGATGCCTAGATTATGCAGAGCTGTAATAGCTGTTATATTTTGATGAACTGAAAATAAAAAAATATATTTCTATGTATAAGCTGTTTATGTAAAAAATAGTTTTTTGTAGTTTGTGTTGTCAGTGCAAAATTATCACAAAGTAAAAAAGATTTATTCCACTATTGTCCAAAACCCCTCTTTTCTAGGGCGTTTCCAAACTTTTGGAGGGCAGTGTTTATAAACATTACCCATGCTATCGTACACATCTAGATTCTTTGGACAATAAATGTGTTTTTATTGTATAACAGACAACTCACATTTTCTTCATAAAATACAAAACTCCCAGATCAAGGTCTTGAAAAATGCCCAAAAACATTACCTAAAGGGGTCCTATTATGCTCTTTTACAAAGTCTTTATTTTGTTTTGGGGGTGCACTAGAACATGCTCTCATGCTTGGTGGTTCGAAAAAAACACATTATTTTTCACATAATTTACATTATTACAATAGCTTTCTCCCCAGGCTGGCACAAATGGCTCGATTAGTTCCGGGTTTGATGAATGTCCGCCTTCTACAAAACTAAATGTTTTGTGATTGGCAGTCCCACTGTGTTGCAATTGGCGAACAGTTTAGACTGCATTTCAGTCCTGCCATACCCCTTCCCAAAGCAGCGAGTTCAGTGTACAACTGTGCAAGCTAGATTAAAGTAATTCTTACGTTTTAAATATGGATATTTTTCTTACAAAATCACATTGGATCACTAAAGGAGGCTTTTACTGACCCCTCCCCGAGTCATGTGGGGCACTAATTATTAAGGATCGACTTGTTTTGGACTCATGGAGAAAAACACTTGTCTATGCCATTCTAAAGCTTGGGAGTGCCAGAATTATTTCTAATATAACTCTGATTGCATTTGTCTGAAAGAAGGAAGTCATATACACCTAGGATGCCTGGAGGGTGAGTAAATAGTACGCTACAGTAGTGTTGGTCTTACCGTCAGCCTGCGAGATCGCCGATACATGATATTATCATTATTGTGCTCATTTATTTAATTATTTACATGCCTGAAAACAGCTCCATAAGGCTAGTGAAGCTATCTACACTGTATGTTGAATAAATCTCTTACCACACGTCTGCACACGGCCACCAATGATCATCTAGTCACTGCTTGTGTTCACATCATCCGCGGCTCAGCATGTTTCGACCCTCTATATCGCACACGTCAACAGCGATGGTCCAGCATGGCCACCAGAGCAGTTCGCGGACACTTTAGTCAATGCTTGCATTTATATGAGCCGCCCTGCGGTTTGCTGAAGCATCGAAGAAGCGGCTGTCCATGTTACATCACTTAAGTTAGGTGAATCCACCACCTCGTCCCTCCCCACCTGCCGACGATTCGAATTTCCGTAGGCCAGATTTTTTTGAATGATATTCTAATGGACCGAGTTGGGAGCCAAAAGGAGATGTTCGTTGTAGTTCTTGAAAAGGGATATATATATATATATATATATATATATATATATATATATATATATATACACACACATATATATCCCTTTGGAGTGGACTTTAAAATTTGTAACTTTGTAGATGTTTTTTTATGCCCAAACATACACACCACACACTGGCTAAAACTCAAAAAGTGAAAAAGCATAATAGGACCCATTTAAAGGAAAATTCTACTTTCTATAAAGAATTCTGCAGCATTAGATATTCTAGAATAAAATGCCCAAGATTTGGTGTATTCGGTTAAATACACACCCTAAATCCTTGTACACACTCAAAAAATAATAATGTTATTATTATGCACTCAGAATTTTTCAGTGTTGTGTTTGGTAGTAAATGTTATTGAATACTTCCACATTAGCACACATTCTCTGCTTCCGTCCCAGTCTCATAACTCACATGCATTGAGACTGGCTGACTCCGGCGCTGACAGACGTTAGTGATGCATCCTGGGTGGTTTGCTGAGGGTGTAGTACCTGCTGGCTGCCTTCACCGACTGCTGGAGCTGACAGCATCTCTCCCTGTAATGATGAACGGTACCTGTATGTCTCGTTGGGTGGTTTGAGACAGTGAACTCCTGAACTCCCCCTCAGGCAGCGGTGACTGGCAGGGAGAGAACGCCTCGCGGGCACAGGTGTGAGTGATGGGGGAAATGCTATTGAATGTAAGGCTGGCAGGAAAATGTTTAAACAAGGTAGAGATAAAGAAAAAGAGCAGACACTCAGACTATCCTAAACAGCTCATGACTTCACACGGGTGACTTCTGAGCCCAGAATTACGCTACTGATGTCTCCTCCTTTCAGCTACATTCTATTTTGTGTAACAGTACCTTTCAAAAGGATGGGGAGGAGTAGATTGAGACAAGCAACATTCTTAAAGGGACAGTTCACACAATATAAATGAAGTCATCCCTTACCCTCATGGCATTCAAAACTTGTATGATTTTATATCTTGCATGGAACAAAAAAGTTCAATTTCTTTCTCAGATCATGTGTTTCGCTTCATAAGACCTCAATATATTGTTAAGTCCCAAGGGTGTTAATTTTGTGTCAAGTTATGATAGCCGCTGACTTGCATTTTATGAATCACCGAATATTGTAACAAATGTATTTCTCATTCTAAATTAATGTAAGGTGATGCAATACTAATGGGACCTTATTGTAAAGTCCTTAATGAAATGTTAAATAATTTGTTGGTCTGTACCATTAAAGAGAATTTGTTAAGTATGAACTGAAACACACAATAAAAGCGACAATGACAAAACAAAACATTGCTCAGAAGTTTCTCTTTCATAGCTCAGGAGATTGGATTCATATTTTGGATTATCTAGTCTTGGGGAAATTTCACTGCCACTCAAAAGTTTGTGATCAGTAAGACTTATGTTTTGTAAAGAATTCTTTTACACTCATCATTTATTTGATCAAAAATACAGACAAAAACAACAATACCGCAAAATGTTATTACAATATAAAATAATGGTTTCTATTTTAATATACATTAAAAAAAAAATTCTGTGATGCAAAGCTGATTTTTCATCAGACATTACTCCAGTCTTCAGTGTCACGTGATCCTTCAGAAATCATTCTAATATGCTAATTTATTATTCAAATTATTTATGTTGGCAACTTTTATTCCAGTATGTCACACTTTATATTAGGTGGCCTTAACTACAATGTAATAACATTAAATACAAGACTATGGATGTATCGCATGTTCTGGAAAATTTCCACATTTATTGCTAATAAGTTTGAGGTTTTGTTAGCATTAGAAATAAGAGTAGGGTTAGGATTATAAGGGTATGTTAGGTTTTGGGTAAGGGTTGTATTAGAATTACAGGTAAAGTTAACAGTGTAACTACAAATATTAATTACATGCAAATCTGAAATGTGCGCACATAATACTGTAAGTATATTGTATCAAATGGTTAATATAAAGTGTGACCCAGTATCTTGTTGAGATCTCTTCTGAAGCTCAGAGTAGGAAAGTATTTGCTGTCTATTTAGTTTTACTGCTGTCTAAGAGATACAGTTGAGCTATTAAAGAGATCTTGTTTGTGATGTTCTTTCCTGTGGGAATCCAAGAGCTCTGTGTGTTTTACTGGAGATTTACAGAAGGCCGCTGGTCTGACAGGGGGCATCTGATGTTCCTCACTCCAGCAGGGAAAGCCCCTCTCCTCCATATCTTATCCAAATACAGTGAGCTCTGTGTGATTCTCTGTGTCTGTGGCCAGTTTTATAGACAGACTGTGTGTGGGAGGCAGACAGAACAGAGAGAGACCGAGTGTGTGATGGACTGTATGTAGGGGTGTGTGTTTAATCAGGGCTGGTGTGTGTCTGCTGCATTGTCAGCAAGTGCTGGTGCTTTCCTGTGTGAAGGTCTGAGCACTTCCTGTCATTGGCCAGTGAGTCAGAGTGGCATGGGAACATTGCTTTCTCATATCCACTGTATCCCAAATTCAAACACACAGAAGCATTCTGTAGGCCTTCTATTCCTGTGCTCCAATCCTGCTCCTAATTAAGGAGAATCCTGCAGAATTAAGCTCATATGTGACCGGCACACCTGCCAAGAAATTTCTAGTATCTGGAAGACCTTAATTTGCTGGTTCAGGTGCATTTAAGCAGAGTTGGAATTAAATTTTAGTAGATGT
>NC_133369.1:46040115-46061663 GCF_049309525.1 Garra rufa
CAGAACCAAAACCAACAACAACACTGACCAATCATTTAAAAATATGATTAAAAAATTTCAAATTATTTCCATGTTTTTGCCACAAAATTACAGAAACGTGTTGTTAGTGCTACTCTGGTGATTTTATCAGTAAAATCATTTAGCAATTAAAAGCTACATGTATTTTCTCACTAGTGAGGTAATAACAGTGCTGTTCTTGAAGCAGATAAACTTACAGCTTCACTATTAGTAGGATTCGTTTCACATCATGGCCGCACTTGATATTTTTGTGTGTGGAACAGTCCAAAATATTAGTCGTTTTTTTTTTTTTTTTTTTTTTTGTAGTGATGCAGCAACATTTATCACCCTAAAATAAATGGCTAAAATTATAATAAAAAAAAAATAAATAAAAAAAGGGTTGAATTTGGCAAACCACTGACCAAAACAAACACATTTTAACTGTATCAGCATCTATTCTGTCAACACATTCTCACTCCCAACTCGTTACATATATTTTGATGTGCAGGATCCTCCATTGCTTTAAATAAGAAACCTTTGGCGTCAACATGCAGATGTGAAAGGCATTGTAAATTTTATCGTTATGATTAAATTACATATTGGGTAATACTTTTGCCATTATTGCATATATATTGGGGTGTGATTCTTTCAATGTAAACAGTCACAACTATTTTATTTACATTACACTATTTACACATTTATGAGCACCTAACCCAAGCTCTACCCTTAAACTTAACCATTTGTCAATATGAAACACAGGATATAGCTATATAGATATAACTACAATCAAAATTTATTCAAAAAGTCTTAATATCCCAAGTCTTTCGGGGCAAACCGATTGTACAGCTCAGATCCTGTGCACAATTTAAAAATTGCCACCAGAAGAGGCGCTACGTCAGCTTTGGTTGTGAAATGCCATTGGCTCTTGTGTCTCGCACCTGATTGCATCATGCTAAACAAGATCAAGAGTTTCTTTTTGAATGTAATATGTGCGGGAGCGAGATCATTCAGTTTCAGCGACTAAAACCTTATGATTTACTCAATTCTTCGCATAAGGAGATTGTATGGTTCAAAAGACTTGGAATGCAACAAGACTTGTTTGTAATACTTTTATACTGCTTTTTTATGGTCAGTTTTTGCAATAAAACCCTGTCACTGTACTTTAATTTGCCTGTTGCCTGTTTTATATTGTTCAGAAGTGGGTAAGTTTAGGGTAGGGGTGGGGTTAGGTGCTCCAAAAGATCTATGAAAGTATAAATAAATATAAAAAGAATCATATTTTTTAAAATGTATGCAAATTAATAAATGCAACGCATAATGCAAGCAACTAAATCAGTGGAGTATACCCTGCATGTCCAAAAGTGATGCCAAGGGGTCCTGACCAAGTGTCAATATGTGACGAGTTGGGAGTGAGAATGTGTTGATTTTGTGCACACAACATGGATAAGCTACAACAGGTAAACACAATCTGATTGCAATTTAAATATTTTTTTTGTTTTTTTTATTTCTTAAGTTTTGGCAAATTGGTAGCTACCTGCTTGGTGGATATTAAAATCTGCTTACATCTCGTGATTGTTATGTTTAGGGGTGGTATTAGGTGTGGACCCATTCTTCTTCTTGTTGTTATTTTATTTATTTATTAAAAAAAAACATACCTTGTAAAATAGCTACATTGTTCTGTGAGATAAGGTTGAAAATGTCATGTTGAAGTGCTAGGCCATTGATGTCATTGCGTTTGGTTAGGGACACACCAACTGGCATCAAAGTTTCACTATGTGGCAAAGCTAGTCCAGTTAGACCAGCACCAAACCAGCACTGGTCAGCCTTTACTAAAAGGGGAATTCATGTTGGACTTTTCGGTAAGGTCGAAGGGGGTCGTGTTACTCTGGAAGCAGGAAGCCGGGGTTGTAGGTTATCTCTCGCCAGTGTAGGAGATGTTAGACAGCCTGCTTCTTTGACACACAGTTGTTTCTCATTACCCCTTTTTCTCCTCTTGTTTCTTCCCAGTCTCTGTGACCTGAGATTCCCTCCAAAACACATTTTTGACTTTATCTGATGTCATCTCCCGGCCAGCTGTTAAGTGATAACATTAACCTGGACTCCACTGAATGGGATCCCACTCTTCAGCTGTGACATGCCAAAGCCTTTATGAAAATCTCTCATGTAGGAGTCGCGCACCAACAGTTTGGAAAATGGCCGACGATCGTGCATCGTGATTTCAGATGCACGGCGAATGGCGATTAACCCGCTCGACTGACAAGCGTGTCCTCTTGACCCTCCCACCAAGAAAAAGCAGCTCTAAATCGCTCATTCTTACATTCCCACACAATTTAAAACACACATCTGCAACCAAACACAGTGAACCAGCAATGAACTCTGTAACTTCAGAGGCAGCTTCTGGCCTTCCCAGTCAGCTCTCATCTCACTTTTCCGGAGCATTATGAAAATGGGGAAAGAATGTGAAAAATTCACAGCATTTAGGCCGAAGAGAATAATCTCGCAGGTATGACGGGGGTGGAGGACAGCCGAAGTGAACCGCAGCGGAGGAATCCACAGTATGCACATTCTTAAGTGGGTGTAAGAGGTGCCGTAACTCACAGAACGCATTGTCTCCTAGTCTGGAGACGGTGGGTAAATGTTTTGATCAGAATCGGCGGATGAAACAACAATGTGTGCTGGAGATGAGAGAGACCGCGAGAGCTGATTTCTCCAGATGTCTCATTAAAGCATGACGATTCATTATTACCTCAACCTCAATTCTCAACAGTATGCTGTTATTTCACTGGATATATATTTATGGATGAACTATTACTTGAAAATGAGTTGGACTGCTTTAGTACATTTGGCTAATTGATCAGCTGCCAGGAATGTCACTTAATATTTACCCCTTTTTGCTACATAACCGACCTAAAAACATACGTGATGCATTAAGGTACTTGTTTACACAGATTTTGAGAACATATATTTTAACGTGTTATTACATTTATTTGAACTTTTTTGAAATTATTGTATAATATGTATTATTGTATAATAAATGTATAATAAATATGATATATTTTACAAATTTATATAAGTATCATAATATTGTGTGTGAGTGTGTGTACTGCTACTATTTATTATTAGTTAATATTTAGTTTATTATTTATTGGCCACGCCACAAGTGCTAAACTTTTGTTTGAGATACATGTAATGCACATGTAAATTAATACACAAAGTGTTTTTAGGGGTTCAAGCACGTAGCGCTGAAACCCTATTGTAATTGTTAGAATGGCCAAGGATCAGCAATCTCTATGTAAAACTGATTGTGCAGACCAAACCGTAAATTGTAGAGACTTGAAACTTGGAGGGATGGTAGTACACACACCACTGACAACGTCACCAAGACTTGCCCCAATCAGCCTGACGGCGGCGCTACACTGGTCAAAAGAATAAAATTGCTCATAACTCCTAAACCGTTAGTCGCAGGGTCTAGTGTCTAATGTTGTTGGAATCCAAATGTTCAGATGTTTTGGATTTTTTGAAAAAAACTTTTGCGAACTAATCCTAGGTTTTTTACCTGATTGGAACCAAAGATTCTCTGGAGAGTAAATATCAATAATTATCAAAAAAAAAAAAGTCGAACTTTTGACTCACCATCGCAAAGAGTCATGAAAACGTTTGAAAGAGGTGGGGCCACTTTTCGTAAAATGCCTATAACACTTGAACGGAATGAGATATCTTCACCAAACTCAGAACACTTATGTAAGAGCTCAATCTGAGGTCACAGGACCAAAATTGTGGATCTTGGTGCTATAGGAGAGAAAAAAAAACATAAAAATGATTATACCTACGCAACCATTTGTCCTATCGACGTAAAAATCACTATGCACGCTATTTTTTGGTCAAAAGTGCTACAAGTGTGCTACAAAGGACATTTATGTATCTCAAAAAAAAATAAAACATGGCCGTCATAGGCCAATGAACTTCGAGCATCTATTAGAGAAGGTTAATGGAGGCAGAAATTTGAAGGAAATTGACCACTGGGGGCGGCATCACATTTTTCAAGGTCTTAAACGATTGCATGGTTTTTCTGCACATACACACAATATTCATATCTTATGATAGAACTACTCATTCTGGACAACTTTGCCTCTAGAGCCACTGCTGTCAATCAAATCACTTGTTAAATGATTGAGATATAAAAAAATAAATAAATAAATACTTTTGCGAAGTAGTTCTAGGTTTTTCATTTAATCTGGAAAAAACAGCCTTGCAGCCTTGCAAAACTTGCAAAAAAAAAAAAAAAAAAAAAAACTTGCAACTTTGTCTTTTGTTTTGCATTATAAATACTAGGGATGCACAATATTATCAGACTGATATCGGAATAAAGCAGTAATTAACGTCATAAAATCATGAATATGTTTTGATTTAAAGGTCGGAAGCTATAGCTTACATTAATTTAAAAAAAATCACAAACATGACACTTGTACATTAAATAATTGTATGTATACTGATTTATTCATTAATGTGTAATATGTTATATATTTTAAACAAATTATGAGCTCGCAAAGATTTTCAGAATTTTTACAGCTCTTGCTTTAGACCATCTACAAATGGTAAATCTTAAAATAAAATGTTATGGTTACCACTGCATATTTCTGGGAAAAACATAAAATAAAAATGCAGCGATTGATATATAGTTTATTTATAGATATTTTCAAAGCTTCAGTGCACTGTCATTTAAAAAAAAATAACTTCATTATTGTTTATTCAATTGTAACACATAAATTCTTGTTAAAAACTGACCAAAATGAAAAATATTTTGCTTATAATTTCTGCATAGGAGAGACTTGGGAATATATCGGTATCAGCCAAAATGAGTTGAAAAATATCAGCAAAAATCCAATAACATTCACCCCTAAAAAAACTACTTTTGCGAACTAGTCCTAGGTGTTTTGCTCAATGTCAGCCTTGCAAAACTTGCAAAAAACTTGCAGCCATATTTCTTAGTACTTTTGCCTTTTTTTCATTATAAATAGCTGAACATTCTATAATTAAGATATATTTACCTTTGGAAGCATAAAGACATAAGATATTAGTTTTTGTTTACTGAAAAATGTATCAAAGCGCATTTTTGCAAAAAAAAAAAAAAAATAAATAAATAAATAAATAAAAAATGACAAAAATATCTGCCAATGAGGCAAGTTTCTACCCTGGAAATCCAGAGGTCTCGCGAGAGCACAATTTGAGTTGTCTCTGCAAGACACTCTGGCATCGAGCAATGATGCATGTTACTGCAATACGTAAGCAGTTCTGGGAACCAATCAAATCGGTGTATCTGATGTAGGCGGGCCAGAGGCGAGCGAAGCTCATGACGACAGCGCTGCGACGTCCGGAATCATTAGGAAACATTGAAAGATGGCTACCGATAAACACCAGTTGTTTGAAATGGCTTTGGCTGCTACAATGAACGAGTTAGACTTGGCTTTTCATATAAAAGAGGCACAGAAAACCACGCTCGAATCGTTCCTTTGCAAGAAGGACGTGTTTGCTGTTTTGCCGACTGGATACGGCAAGAGTTTAATCTATCAGTTAGCTCCTCTGGTAGTTAAGCGTATGGGGCGACCACGAAGAGGAACAGATCCGAAGCGGGCAATGCCAGATAGCATTCGGCAGTCCAGAGTCCTGGCTATTAACTATTCAATAGTAATACAGTAGCCTAACCTGAACAGGACGATATGTCTCGCTGCTGAATGAAACGCTAGCGTCCATCCACATATTAGTTGATAGTTAATGAATAGTTTGATCGGACCTAATTGTTTTATGAGGTTGATTCGGCTATCGTAATTAATAGTTATTAATCTTGTCACATTGTTTATGTCATAACATTGAAATCCACTCTTATATGTTCACCGTCGCTCTGGATACGTCACACCGTGTATTGTTGTGATTGGTCGTAGAGTTATCCAATTGCGTGCAGCGAGAGTTTCAAATGCACGCTTGGTGCCGCCCCTCGAGTTAGGCCCTTTTCATTGCTCGATTTTTCCAGGCTAGCAAGTTTCCCCTTTGAATTAAGATTAATTTTCTTAGCTCACTGGCAGGTATTTTTTTTTTTCTTCGTCTTTCGTTTTGAGCAAAAACTAAAAATTTTGATGCAAGACTTACAGTGATATCTTAAGTCATTTTATGTCTTTGATCAAGAATGTTTAGATATTTCATCTAAATAATAGGACAAATCATTTGTGCATTGTATGTGAATCACAAAGTTTTTAAACTGCAAAAAAATCCCAGCCTGCTGGTGGAAAAGGGTTGATTGTTGGTGTCTGGTGTCATTCAGTTGTGTGTTGATTCTAGTCATTTTACTGTGGTAAAATCTGCCCTTTCATTGTTTCTGTCTCTGTGAGTCTCAGGGCTCAATCTAATCCTGGGTCTCTAACATATTTACTTTGCAGCTCAAAGATTCATCCGGGGTCACAACATAACATAACACACAAATCAACCCTGCACTGCCCTAGAACAATAAAGCCTTGTTTTATTAACGGCCATTTCCTGTCGGAAGTCTGAGATTCTCATCTACTTAAACCTTAACAGTTTGCTGACATAGCTAGTCGCTGCACAGTCTCTCATGGCCCGGTCTTTAGCCATAATTTGTGAGAGAAGCAGAAGGCCTCATCTCAGACCAGATGTTTCTCAGTTCAAATCTTTAAAATATGCTATATAAACTCTAACCACATTTTACAGTGCAGTGCTAGGTGTTAGGGATGTAACATCTGCTAATAACTGCAAAATTCATTCAAATGTAATTGAATTCATATTTTGTTTTTTGTTCTTCAGTAAAAGTGAAAATCTTAGAATAGTGAAATTGCATTAGATATGAAGTGTTTAGAAAATATACAAAAATACAAAATGTTTGGCTACATACTTAACATATACACTCTTAAAGTTGTCATCGGATGCAAAACTAACTTTTACATGTTGTTTGAACATTAATGTGTGTTGGCAGTTTGTGTACACAACCACCCTACAATGATAAAAATCCATCCAGTGGTATTTTTTTAATCTTTAAAAGTAATATCCCCTTTTTAAAATCAGGTCATTCTCAGCTTCTTGTCGTTGTGACGAAACAGTTGATTGACATGAGCGTCTTACCTTAGACCCGCCCTCACCGAGCTCAAACAGTCCGAATACACCGCCATTGTGTGACTCAGGTGCAGAGGAAGACTCTAATTGAGCGATTGAGGTGTTCTGTTGTTGGATGTAATACTGAACACAGTGGTCGTCATTACTGAAGGTGCAGAGGAAAACGTTACTTTCACTTTTAAAAGCAAAGTGCGATCCCAGTCTGCATATGTCTTTGTGTTCCTGTGAATCATTCCTGATACAGCTTCACCCACAGCAGAAGTGAACCTAAATATTTTTTTATGCATCTTTGTGAATGGTCTTTCTTAATAATGTACTTGTTGGCAAGTTTCGCTGCTAAACGCTACTAAATGCGGCTAAATGCGGCTAAAGTAAACATTATATGTCCCGTAATCCCAGAGAGGGGCGGGGCAGCAGAGCTCGGTGGCATTTAAAGGGGCCATGTCTTAAAATGAGCAGAGTTCATTATTTTTCAAGACTGATTTTGACAAGGTAAAAGGGTGTTTTTTTTACACTACTATTGAGAATTTTTAACCAAAGTATATTATAGACTTTTCATTAAGACCATAAAGAATCATATGAACTTGTGGAAAATGGGCATCCGATGACCACTTTAAAAATAAATGTTCTTTATTAAGTTGGCTTAAGAAAGCCAACTGAAATGCTTTTGAAACGTATTATTATTGTAAATTACTATTGTAAAATTTCCGACTGCTACTCCTCCTAGAGTGATGCAAAAAAAAAAAGATTGATGCCACGTCAGACGGGTGGGGGTTAAAAAGGTTATAAATTTATTCAAAGTTTTCAAAAGTTATATATATCTTTGAATATTAAAATAAATGCCACAATTAAAAGAATAGCAGCAATAACAAGAATCACATTATTAATGACTGTTAATTCCATTAATGTAATTTTGATTAAAAGGAATAAACACATTAATTCCCAATTCCAAGTTGTCAATAATTAAATCATTTGTCAATCTCATCAAATAAAGTCTAACTAAATATAGTCTAATTAAGCAAATTAGAATTAAAATCAAAGTCAAATTAAAGATCTAAGTCAAATTCAAAGCTAGTCAAATCTGAGAGAAGCAAGTCTAATAGAAATATTAGACTGTCTAGGGGCACCCAGTATCGGAGTAAGAAGTAAGAAGTATGAAGTACCCAAAAACCAGATAGTACAGGAAGTCTATAGGTCGTTTATATGTCTAATTTTGATTAAGAACACATTACATTATTGTTGTTTTGTGAAGTTATGTTTGAATTGTACAGCACTTTGGTCAGCAGTCGCTGTTGTAAACGTGCTTTAGAAATAAAATTGCCTTGCCTTGCCTTGCCTTGCCTTACTCATGTCTCAGCTTGTGACCAAAGGCGTTATTAATTTGCATGTTTGCCCACCAACCCAAACTTTAAAAAGGCACATTTACTAAGAAGTACTTCTTGTTCTAAGAACATCGGTCTGTCTGTTGGAGTTGATGATAGATATGATAAAACGTATTATTATTAAACGCATTATTATCTTGCAGCTGAGAAAAAAAATCAGTATAAACTCTTTTTGTGAGATAAAAAGTTGCAATTACCTCTTCTACACTGCAAAAAAATGATTTTCTTACTTATATTTTTTGTCTCGTTTCCAGCCAAAATATCTAAAACTTCTTAAATCAAGAAGGATTTTCTAGACAAGTAAAAATTATTGTCAAAATGAAGTGCATTTTAGCTTGAAACAAGCAAAATAATCTGCCAATGGGGTAAGAAAAATAATCTTGTTTTCTGTTTAAATTTTTTTTTTTTTTTTTTTTTTTTTTTTTTTTTTTTTGCTTACCCCATTGGCAGATTATTTTGCTTGTTCTAAGCAAAAACTCACTTAATTTTGACTTGTTTTTTCTGAAAACAAGAAAATAATTTTTACTTGTCTAGAAAATATATATATTTTTTTTAGATATTTTGGCTGGAAACAAGAAATTTAAGTAAGAAAAATATTTTTTGCTGTGTATATTTTTATCGTGTCAAAAGTGGGTTTCCACACTGCAAAAAAAAATGCTTTTCTTACTTAGATTTTTTTGTCTTGTCTCTAGCAAAATATAAAAAAAAATCTTAAATCAAGTAGGATTTTCTAGACAAAAACAAGTCAAAATTAAGTGTGTTTTTGCTTAGAACAAGCAAAATAATCTGCCAATGGGGTAAGCAAAAAATCTTATTTCAAACAGAAAACAAGATTATTTTTCTTACCTTTTTTTTTTCTTGTCTAGAAAATCCTTCTTGATTTAAGAATTTTTAGACATTTTGGCCGGAAACAAGACAAAAAACTCTAAGTAAGAAAAGCATTTTTTGCAGTGCATAGTTTGCAACTCCATTGCTTCCCAAGCATACTGTATATATGCTTGAGAAGCATTGGAGTTGCAACCTTTGGAAGCCCAGTTTTGGCACTTTTAGGATTTATTTTTTATTTTTTTACAAATACTGATTTAGTAATTTATCTAATGCAGTGCAGGGACAAGGGGCTGTGTAACTTATTTGGAAGCTATTATCTCCTCAGACAGACAGCAGAAGGGAATCCCGCATAACAGAGGTGTCTGTGCTGAAAGAGGATCCGTCTGTAGCGTGTGAAGCTGATAGACCCATGTGCCAAATCTGAGGCATGTGAGGCCATCGCCTCTCCTGAACGAGCTGTCCGACGTGCAGGCACCTGCTGCCGTCCCACCCAGCATCCCTAACACACGCACACTGTCTGCCTTACGCCTTGGACGCCACCTGATCCTTTAGTTGCACATAATCCTGGACAGACGCTTTCTTTTTTATTATACACATACATAAAAACCATTACATAAGAAGCCACACTGCTTTCTGTCAAACAGTTGTTTTGCATGAAATATGTACAAATGCTGTAATCAGTGTGGAAATGTGCTGGGACATGCTCAGGACCAGCATGATCTCCTGGTGGCCTCATAATGGTTTTTCTTGTGCTTATAATGATGAGGCGAATTCACAAAATGGGTTTATGTTTGTATTATTTAGCATGCATCAGCATTATTTAACATTTGTATTATAGTGTATTTTGACTGTGTGCATGTTCGACAGCTGTAACACTAATGTTTCAGAGTTAAGAGAGCATGGGAAGATTTCCTCTTCCTGCCAGTCTAACTACAACATTAGCTGACATAATAATGATTGATAATAAACATTGATCATGTTTGTTTAAATTATAGTAATGCAATTAAGTTGTCTTGACAAATTTGAAAATCGGGCAGTGGATTTTAGTTTTCAGCATGCTTTACATAGGACTGGATAAAGAGAATAAATGCTGTCTTTGGTAAAGAGAAGGACCTGATAGTGTCAATGCTGTTTTGTGTAACATTTAAAGGGACAGTTCATGCAAAAAAAAAAAAAAAAAGATAATTTCCTGTTAGTTTACAGACCCTCAGGCCATCAAAGATGTAGGTGACTTTTTTCTTCAGTAGAACAGTAAAGAAGATTTTTAGCTGATACTGTGATCCTCTGTAAAAAAAAAAAAAAAAAAAAAAAAAGTAAATACTCAACTTGAGGTCTTATTAAGAGTCTGTGAAAGAGACAATATTATTACCTGTAATCCAAAGCCTCGGGTAAATAGTAAAATTGATTATTTATTTTTGGACAGTTTGTTAAAGGGGTCATCGGATGCCCATTTTCCACAAGTTCATATGATTCTTTAGGGTCTTAATAAAAAGTCTCTAATATACTTTGGTTAAAAATTCTCAATAGTAGTGTAAAAAAAACACCCTTTTACCTTGTCAAAATCAGCTCTGCAAAATATCAGCTCATTTTACGCATGGGCCCTTTAAATGCAAATGAGCTCTGCTCGCCCCGCCCCTCTCTGCTGAGGGATTAGGAGCTGTAATGTTTACTTTAGCCACATTTAGTCACGTTTAGCTGCATTTAGCCACGTTTATCAGCAAACTGTCAATGCACATTAATGTTCAACATGTAAAAGTTGGCTTTGCATCCGATGACCCCTTTAAATTCACCTATTCATTTACTTAATGAATGCAATGCAATGATCACATGTGTTTGCACCTGCAGCTCTTCAGTTTTTCTGTCCAAGTCGAACTGTTTCCTCAGTTCAGTGACTGTTAGAGGAACTGGAGCGCAGAATCAATCCATTCATCACAGGATCAGATACGCCGCTATTTTGGCTCATTTTGAGTCGGAGTGACTGTTAGGCATCTGAAAGAGAGTTTTGACTGAGTAACTTTTAGATATGTGCTGCTCGAGCCCGAACTGTTTCAGACACTGTTTCAGACACTGTTTCAGTCCGATTTGGTGAACTGTTCAACTACTTCACTAAGTAAAGAACCAGTTCAAAAGAATGATCCGTTCACGAACCAGACATCAGTTTTGACCGTTTGCCCGAGGCTATGGATTACAGGTAATAACGAAAATTAACATCAATTTTCAATTTTCAGTGAAAATTACCCCGTGATTCACTCACCCTCAAGACATCCTAGGTGTATACAGCTTGCAGATACAGTTGGAGTTATATTAAAAGAACTTTATAATGGCAGTAAATAGCTGTTGAGATTCAATATTCCAATAAAGGTTAAATAAACTGCGTCCATCCAACAAAAAAGTACTTCATACAGGTCCATGGTACTCCATAATCTGAGTTTGCACTACGCCAGCGTCCTATGTCAGCCACTAAAATGCCACTCTCTCGTGAACACTGGTATGACAGTTACCAGAAGCTAGAGATTACAGTTTATAAAGTTTTAAATATGAATATTTTTCTTACACAAATGCATTAATTTACTTCACAAGACCTTAACTCCCCGGAGCTGTGTGGGTCACTTTTTACAATGGATGCACTTTATTTGACTTCTGCTATAATCTTGGGAATGTCAAATGCCTGTTTGAGATTAAAGATGATAGGCTGCTACTAATAGAAGCTGAGCACAAATTAAGTAAACCAAACATTAAATGTTGTTCTATCATAAACTATTAGAAATCTTAAAGGGTTAGTTCACCCAAAAATTAGAATTTGCCCATTATTTACTCATCCTCAAGCCATCCTAGGTGAATATGACTTCCTTCTTTTAGACAAATCCAATCAGTGTTATATTAAAAGATGTCCTGGCTCTTCAAGCTTTATAATGGCAGTGGACGAGTGTTTCTGTTCAACAGTCCAAAACAAGTCCAATAAAGTGCATCCATCCATAATAAAACGTGTCTCAGACAGCTCCGAAGGGTGAATAAAGGCCTCCTGTAGTGAATCGATGCATTTTTGTGTGAAAAAATATCCATATTCAAAATGTAATAATCACTTTATTCTAGCTTGCGCTTACTGTTGTACATGAAAGCCATTCCAGGAGGATACATTGCTTTGACATTGCACATGCGCCTGTGAGTGTCATGAAAACCAATGTTTATTGGTCCTCCCACAGTTTGCAAAAACTAGATTAAAGTGATTATTATGTTTTAAATATAGATATTTTTCTTACAAATTCACATTGATTCACTACAGGAGGCTCTTATTCACCTCTAGGAGCACTGTGATGCACTTTTTTTATCATGGATGGATGCGCTTTATTGGACTTCTTTTGATCTGTTGAAGAGAAACACTTGCCTATTGCAATGATAAAGCTTGAAAGAGCCAGGACATTTTTTATTATAACTCCAACTGGATTCATCTGACAGAAGGAAGACATATACACCTAGGCTGGCTTGAGGATGAGTAAATAATAGGCTAATTTTCATTTTTTGGTGAACTAACCCTTTAAACAATCAGCAATAATATGGAGTGATGCACAATTTTTGGTTGATTTCCCCATATTCATTTGAAAATATAGCCTGTAATTTTCTGGATTCGTTTTCTTATCTCATTATCTCTCTTTGTTGCCATGCTGTCTGTGTGCTTTGTTTTTCCACTGTGCTTTCTGCAATGCATTATTGGATAACCTTTTGTGATTTGTCTTAGAAATCAGGTCATAGCTGTGGTGTGCACAGACTCAGAACCCAGGTTTCAGTCTGACCTTTATGTCATGCCTGTTTTCTCCCTGTTTCTCATCACAACTTTCTTGCCTTCACTTGTAAAGACAAAACAACAACAAAAAAAGCATAATGTCACTGGCTGTCTGTTGAAATGTCATTTGCTTATGATGCCTTAAAATACTGCCTGCTGGGTTTTGGAGCAGCATCTGTCTTTCTCTCGTTCTGTGTGCATGTGTGGACACACAACGGCCTCGACGGCCTCAGCGCCAATGGAGTTTTCCCTCCAAACAGCCCCTCACCCCCACCTCCAACCCTCTCTCCCAAACTGTGGAAAATCTGACCGTTTTGCTCCAGGGATACTCCACTGTCAAACAATAACCATGTAACATTACTGTTCTTCCCACTCAGTTTTATTTTTTGCTCATTTTTATTAATCTTCCTTCTGAATGAAAAGGTTATTTTTGTTTTTGTGGTTCCCTTTAAACCCTGTTCACACTGACAGTGAGCAACACACCGCTTGCACAAAAATATTGGCAGCACAAGTGTTTTCAGCATTGATAATAATCAGAAATGTTTCTTGAGCAGCAAATCAGAATATTAGAATGATTTCTGAATGATCATGTGACACTGAAGACTGGAGTAATGATGCTATATGCAGTCCCTTGCAAAAGTATTCATACCCCTTCATTTTTGTCACATTTTGTTTTGTTGCAGCATTATGTTAAACTGCTTTAAATTAGTTTTTCCCCACATCAATTTACACTCCATACACCGTAATAATGACAAAGCAAAAACCAGATTTGCAAATTTTACAAATGTATTAAAAATAAAACACTGAAATAAGTACATTGCATAAGTATTCATACCCTTAACTCAGTACATAGTTGAAGCACCTTTACAGCCTCAAGTCTTTTGGGTATGATGTGACAAGCTTTGCACATCTGCATTTGGCAATTATCTGCCATTCTTTGCCTCACCTTTTCACCTCTCGAGCTCTGTCAGCTTGGATGGGGGCTGGCAGACATTTTCTAGAGTCCTAGTTGTTCCAATCGTCTTCCATTATGGATAATGCTTCTGTCAACCTTCAATGCAGCAGTTTTTTTCTGAACTCTTCCCTAGATCATTGCCTTAATGCAAGTCTGTCACTGAGCTCTACAGGCAGTTATCTTGACCTCAGGACTTGGTTTTTGCTCTGATATGCATTTTCAGCCGTTAGACCTTTTCTGAGAGGTGTATGCCTTTCTAAATCATACTCATTCAAATGAATTTGCCACAGTTTAATATATATATATATATATATATAAATTACAGTGTGCAATTGACATATGATTATTTTTGATAAGCTATTCTTTTTAAACAACAATAAACATACATAAGGAGAGATTTGCTGAGAAACCTTCAATATTATATGAAAAAATTCCGAAAGTTCTGTCTGCTGTCTCCTGTCTGAAGCAGTATCACAGAAGCCATGAAAACACAAAGTAGGCTCTATGTGTTTTTGGTTTTACTCAGTGAACTTGTGTTCACACACTGTTCTGATTATCTGTTATTTTGTTTCGTCACGCAGCATTTTTGCACTCAGTGTGGACCAAAAAAACACTGCTTTACACCTGGTTGGGACATGGCGCTACGCTGAGCACCACTAAACAGCTTTGTTGATTATAATGGAATCTAGTTTTATTATCTACAATCTAGTTTTCTAGCGACCTGCTGCATGCTCGCATTGGAGAGACGGCGTTACTGTGGAGATTCCCAGAATCCATTCTCGCAGCTTCAGGCAGCGGATCCAGCATGCGGCAGGAGATGAATCATAACATCAGGAAACAGTTGTTAGATATAAATTCTAATAAGGCCATATAAAAGCACATGGAGCAAGTATTAGAGGCATGCAGCGGGGAACTGCGGCCAGAGAGTGTGGGACCAGGATGGAGAGAGAGGTAAAAGAGAGGTCAGTGGGAGGAGAACAGCTGTAGATTGGGATGAGGAAGAAGTTAGTAGGACTCTAAATGGAAGAAAGATGGAGAGGGAGAGTGAGGGCAAAATCTGAAAATGAGACACGGTGTTTGAAGCCAAGTGCACGCTACAGGACTGAAGCTCACCGTCTGCGCACATTTAACAATAATTTCTTATTTAAAGGGATAGTTCAAACAAAAATAAAAATTTTGTCATCATTTACTCAAACCTGTATGAGTCCTGTCTTTGGTTGCACATGAAAGAAGGTATTATGAAGAGCCAAAACCAGATATTTTGAAGTCAGTACCCACTGACTTTCATTGTATTTTTATGGAAGTCAATGGCAACCAGCAACTGTTTGGTTACCCACATTCTTCAGAATATCTTCTTTTGTGTTCAACTGAAGACAAGAAACTCGTACAGGTTTGGAACATGATGTATAGGGGAGCGCGGGGCACATCCTAACACTTTTTGAATTTTGCGGTTTATGTAAATCCTTGTGGGGTTCAGAGTACAATTTTCATCCACATTATTTTCACACTTGTCTAGTACAAATGCATTGCTTTGTTTCATATTTACAGTGTATACGTTTTTCGTTATTTACCTCAAAAGAAAGGAAGTGAAACGTGACAACATGCCCCGTAGGTGGGGTACATTGTAACATCTGAGGGGCACGTTGTAACACAACCATATGACAGCTTAAAATGTTATCTGATCGAATGGAAAAAATATACACAACAAACTAAAATATTTTGTCAATAAAATACATGTGTTAACTTTTTTCAAATAAAGTAATGACGTTTTAAAAAAATAAATAAAAATAATCTAATTTTGGAGTTTGACAATGAACACATTGCAACAATGCTTGAAACGGCCCTGATCTCAACACACAACTGTACAGTAGTTCAAAACAATGTGGACAAAAAGATGAAAGACATTTAGACATTCAGAAAAACACTCCCCTCCCTCCACACACATAAACCAGCCAAAATGCTTTACATTTCTTGAAATAATAACTTCTGAACGTTAAACATTGATTGTCAGCCTTTATTCACCTGTTTCTTGTGGTTTCTTATCAAAATCCTAAGAAGTAAATAGTGTAAATTGCATCGCTAATGTTATGGAATAGCATAGTTTAATATAGCGGGGCATATTGTAACACAGTGTTACAACGTTCCCCATCTGCGCCACTGGAGTTTAAAGCAGGTTAGTGTCTTCTGCTGGTTTGCGAAGCATTAATAAACTCTAAAAATCTAAACTGATAAATAAGAAATTGGAGATTAAAATAATAGAAGATTTGTCTAATTTTAAATGAATACTAAAAACTGAAATGAAAAGTTTACTTCAGCCAGAAATGTACTTTCACTATGGTTTGAAATTTTGAATTTTGAATTTTGGCGCTCTTTTTCCTCTGCATAGTGTTGCTATGGCAACTAGTAAATACCGTAAATTTGGTTATGCTAGCATGTGTGAAAATATTTAAACCACGTGTTACAATTAACCCCGCGTTAGTTTGTGCCCCGCTCTACCCTAGACTCAAATGCATCCAAGGTATTTAGTTCTTTCAGTTATTTCTGGTCCTCAAATCTGATTGGCTAATGAGAGTACGATATTAGAGCGATATCAGAACTCCAACAGCTGTTTCACAGTTTGTAATTGTATCACTCCGCTTGTGGTACTTCTTACAGCGAGTGTCATGGCGGAAGCCTGAATCCACTGTAATTTTATAAATATTACTGTTTTTGTGTCACGGAATTTTTAAAAGGTTTTCAGGCGAGAATGTACTTGCTTATAGCTCAAATATGCAGTTTGTTAATAAAGATAGCATTTAATTGAAATTTTGCGTCAACGTTTTCAGATATGAGAGCTCCAGGGTGCCAGCGACCGTTCAGTGCTCATGAATCCACCCGAGAGCAGTCTCACCTCGGTCAGATCTTCTGGAATTTATTGTTGGCTCTAATGTCTCTATAGTGGTTAAACATGAGATATAATTAGTTTTGGGTAAATCTAACAGGTAGTCTTTGGTTTTATTAAACTATTATTTGCAAATAGTTTTGGCAAAATGTCATCATGTTTACGTAAATCGTAAGCTGTATGTCAGAACACTGTTCTTGTATGTTTGACTGAATTGCCTAGCAAGATTTTATGATGGCTGTTGTTATTGTTTATTAAATATTATTATTGAGAAATGGTGTTTGTTCATGATGGTGATTTTAGTTACATTGTCCTCCATTAGATTGTGACAAGAGACTGATTTTATGAGTCAGCAGTAAAGACTTTTATACTAAAAAGTTAACAATATAAACGGAAGTTATTTTTAGTTCCAACAACAGCTTGATGCAGAGAACTAATGCACTTGGAGCAAAATCACCCTTAACAGATCAAAGGATATTAATGTTATGACAAACGTAATGCTTTCCTCAGCAGATATTCAATCTAATGTTGAATACGAAAGCGATATGAAGAATGAATGTCAGGTAACCACACTTGCCGAATCCATCTCTCTCTCACATAATACTCTAGATAATTCAGTGAGCTTTTAATACAGTAATAGCTTTCAAAAAAGCAACTCAATGTTCCTTTGTTACTAGTTCTAAAGTGACGTTTTCAAAATTAGTAACAGAGGCTTGGGCTTAGCTGTTCAACTGTATTGGCTGGATATATATTATGGATATTATGGATTATTAATTTTAACCTTGCCTTGAAGTAAAGGCCATATCATCTGATAAGTCTAATAAATAAGTAAATTATGCTAGACTGCCTAATATGGTTTTCTTTTCAATAATTTATTATGACAGAGTTTCTAATATGGTTGTCTTTTCAAGAATTTCATCCTTTTAACTGAAATCAGAAAAGTTGTCTCATCTAAAATATGTACAGCTCATACATTGTTTACAGGGGAAAACAGTCCCAAACTGTTCTACATAAACATTTTGATATTAGAGACAAAAGGATATGGACTTTTTTTACTAGAGAAATAGTTATTATGGATTATGGACTTGGCCAGAAGTTACAGTTTAAAGTTAAAAATGTCTTAATATTGGTTTTTATTATGGATTTTTTTTGACTGCACAAGACGGTAAATGAAGGATTGGAGTGGTGTGGATTACTTGTGGATTATTGTAATGTTTTTATCAGCTGTTTGGACTCATTCTGCAAGTAATGTACAGTAATGTTACGTTTTTCCAAATCTGTTTCCATGAAGAAACAAACTCATCTTCATTTTGGAAGACCTGAGGGTGAGCAAACTTTCAATAGATTTTCATTTTTAGATGAACTATTTCTTTAACTCATGTATGAATTTTAAATAAAAAATGCCTTATTTTAGATCTTTTATATTGACTACACTCGTAAAAATAAAGGTGCTTTAAAAGGTTCTTCAAGCGATGCAAAAGAAGAACCATTTTTGGTTCCACAAAGAACCATTCAGTCAAAGGTTCTTTAAAGAACCATCTCTTTCTTACCTTTTTATAATTTGAAGAACCTTCCTCCGCCACAAAGAACCTTTTGTGAAACAGAAAGGTTCTTCAGATGTTTAAGGTTCTTTATGAAACCATTTAGACAAGAAAATTTCTTCTATGGCATCGTGACGCACCTTTATTTTTAAGAGTGTTGTGAATCACATGTCTTGGAAAAAAAAGGAATGTTATGGTCAATATGCAGAATTATGCAAAAGTAGCATGTGTTTTAAAGCAGTGACACTTCAGACATTGGGCACTGGCTGAGTTTATTTCAAGCATTCAGATATAAGCCAACATTCTTGTGAACCGCCCTGAAACGAATCGATTGTCGCCCAGAGACTGACAGAAACTTTAACCCAGTGTGACAGGACTGTTTTTTCACAGCTCATCGCAATACAAACAGCATGAATCTGGCAATGGAAAAATTCAGGCTTCGTCGTATCATCCTAGCGATGTGGGAAATTCTCTCTGATAACCCAGTCCTGGATTTGCCTGAAAAAGCAAAGGCCGCTGACACTGCATGTTGGGTCATCTGCATAAGCTAATCGCTGAACCGTCAACTAGTTTGCAACTTTTCCTGAACGACTAACAAAACTAACTTGTCATGCAATCCCTTTATAGTCCGTTATAAGACCAATCCATTTCTGTTTTTTCACACCAACTCATACGCACAGCAATGCAAGAGATCGCAGTTTTTGCTTTGGCACAGAATGGATAAAAGACACCAGAAATTAGAAATGTGGGAAGAAGTTTCTTACTTTTGACTCTACTTTTACACAATTTCACCCTGCTCTTGAACTCATTTGCTGTTTTTTGCAGCTTCTTATTGACTGTTTCTCATCACTAGTGTGCACAGTGGTCACAAAGAGTCAAATAAGTTAAAAATGTGTTAGTTTTAAGTTGCAAATAAACATGAAAGGCAGACAAGTATCAGCGTATTGTTGTATAGTTGGCTTATAGCAGTGGTTCTCAAATGATTTTGCTTGAGAATCCAGATTTTACATCGGACAGATGTTGACCCAACATAGTACCAACAATAGTTTATTAATCAAACATTTTAAAATAATATTTCCATGAACTACATAAGTTCAATATGCAAAATGATGAACAGACAGAGGCTGCATAGGAAAATGGACCATTTTGTTTTCTAAACATCTACATTTTGATGGATTCATGCTCTCGGCAGCCAATAATTTACCACACAAAAAAACATTGTGGTCAGCGTGCAGCATGTTTATTCTTGCTGAAAGTGAACTCATATTTAATGTAATTTGTTGATGGTTTTTGAGGATGAGGGCATGTCATGCAACCTGGTATTTAATGCTAATTTGATGAGCTTTTACCAATTATGTAATTATATTATTATACCAATTATTTTATAATAAAACTCCAATAGCGTTTAATTAGTCAACACCCTTTGATGTCAATAAAAGGTGTGGGACGTGATCTCTCCTATTTAAAAGTTGACAGGTCCACTTAATTTGCAATTTTAAATGCATTTTAAAATTTAGATTGAACCATTTTAACCACATAAGCACCGGCATAAAGTGTTGGATTGAAGACTCCTTTGAAAATATAGGATTCTACCTTTCAGATCGACTGTAATGCAAGAAAAAGCCTGAAAGCTACTGTGGTTCTCTCTTCATATTTTCTTTCTAGCTTCCCTCTTTCCCTCATTTCCTCAACATACCGTGCCCCCTCGTTTGCCCAGGCCCATTTCAGCATATAAGTGAGAGAATGGAAAAACTGATTGCTCTTTCTCTCTGTCTAAATTCTCATTTCAGCTATGATGAATATAACATGTCGGAAATGATGAAATCTAACTGAACATGAAAAGTCTGGTGGCAAAAGAGTTTCCTAGTTTTTAGCTCATTAAATAAGGGTTCTCCAGTTTTTTAATCTCATCCACTTTTGATAAGAGCAGGAAACTTGCTTTTTTACACAGTGATGGCTCTTTCCTCAACTCTTAAAAGTTTTTCATGTCTGTTTGGCCTATATTTTAAACTATCAATATATACACTACCAGTCAAAAGTTTTTAAACAGTAAGATTTTTAATGTTTTTAACATTTTTGGTCCAAAGTACAGCAAAAAAACTTGTTTTAAAATATATTTACTATTTAAAATAACTGTTTTCTATTTGAATATAATTTAAAATGTAATTTATTCTTGTGATTTCAAAGCTGAATTTTTAGCATCGTTACTCCAGTCACATGATCCTTCAGAAATCATTCTAATATTTTAATTTGCTGCTCAAAAAACATGTATTATTATTATTTTATTATTTTTTTTTAAACAGCTGAGTAGAAATTGTCAGGTTTCTTTGATGAATAGAAAGTTCAGAAGAACAGCATTTATATGAAACAGAAATCTTTTGAACTTTTAAATGTCGTTATCATCATTTTAATCAATATAAAGCATCCTTGCTAAATAAAAATATTTATTTGTATAATTTCTGCCCCCCTTGACTCTTGAAGCTTTTAAATAGTATAGTGTATAATATTGTTACAAAACCTTTTATTCTATTATATATATATGAATCTTTCTATAATAATGTTAATAAATAATAATATCAATAAAAAAATGCTTCTTGAGCAGCAAATCAGAATATTAGAATGATTTCTGAAGGATCATGTGACACTGAAGACTGAAGTAAAGATGCTGAAATGCTTTAATCACAGCAATAAATTAAATTTTAAAATATATTCAAATAGAAAACAGTTATTTTAAATAGTACATATTTATATATTTATATATGTATTTATTATATTATTGTTTAGTTCTTTAATTAGTAATTTAATTATGAAAGGTAATATACTACTGTTTAATTTGGCTATTTAATTAGTTATGAAATATCTAAACCATAATAACCTAGAAATCTATGTTATACAAACAATATTAGAAATCATGTATTAAGCTTATATTTCTTTTAAATATTTTGTGATCAGCCATAGACCTAGAGAGCATGGAAATAATAGATTAATTTCTAGTAACTTATTTAAAATGAGTTCTGCTTAACCTAATTAGCTTTTGAGTTTACATCACAAATATATATTGAGT
>NC_133369.1:46062163-46083782 GCF_049309525.1 Garra rufa
TTTAAAGATTTATGAGTTAAATGAACTCATTTCATTTCATTTAACGAATTTCACTGTTATGTTTTACAATATATATATATATATATATATATATATATATATATATATATATATATATATATATATATATATATATATATATATATATACACACAGTGAGGTCAATACGTATTTGATCACCCTGTGATTTTGCAAATCCGGAAATCACATTGTATGATTTTTTAACAATTACTGTGTCAAATAAATATTTGATCACTTGAGTCAAAAAATGTTAATATTTGGTACAGAAGCCTTTGTTAACAATTACAGAGATCAAACAGTTCCTGTAGTTCTTCACCAGGTTTGCACACACTGCAGGAGGGATTTTGGCCCACTCCTCCATACAGATCTTCTCTAGATGTGTCAGGTTTTCGGGGCTGCCGCTGAGCAACACAGAGTTTCAGCTCCCTCCAAAGATTTTCTATTGGATTTAGGTCTGGAGACTGGCTAGGCCACTCCAGAACCTTGATATGCTTCTTACAGAGCCACTCCTTGGTTTTCCTGGCTGTGTGCTTTGGGTCATTGTCATGTTGGAAGACTCAGCCACGACCCATCTTTAATGCTCTGACTGAGGGAAGGAGGTTTTTGCCCAATATGTCACAATACATGGCCCCGTTCATCCTCTCCTTAATACAGTGCAGTCGTCCTGTCCCCTGTGCAGAAAAACACCCCCAGAGCATGATGCTTCCAGCCCCATGCTTCACTGTAGGTATGGTGTTATTGGGATGATACTCATCATTCTTCTTCCTCCAAACACGACGAATGGAGTTAAGACCAAAATGTTCTATTTTGGTCTCATCTGACCACAGGACTTTCTCCCATGACTCCTCTGGATCATCCAGATGGTCCATGGCAAACTTCAGACGGGCCTGGACATGGGCTGACTCAAGCAGGGGAACCTTCCGTGCGATGCAAGATTTTAAACCGTGACGTCTTAGTGTATTACAGATAGTAGCCTTGTAAACGATGGTCCCAGCTCCTCCCGTGTATTTCTGGGCTGATTCTTCACCATTCTTAGCATCATTGATAACCCACGAGAAGAGATCTTCCGTGGGGCCCCAGTCCGAGGGACATTGGCAGTCATCATTAGCCTCTTGATAAGCAAGTGATCAAATACTTATTTGACACAGTAATTCACAAATAAATTGTTAAAAAATCATACAATGTGATTTCCGGATTTTTATTTTTAGATTCTGTCTCTCACAGTGGAAATGCACCTATGCTGAAAGGTGTAGACCCCTCCATGATTTCTAAATAAGAGAACTTGCAAAATCAGATTTTAGACAAGATATAAGACGATGTACAGTATGCTAAATTTGGATACACAAACTCATTCATTATTGTTGTATTTTCCACATCCTACCTGATGTAGTTCATATATCTCTGTCTAAACCTCATCTCATTCATTGGTTTGTTCTTTGCATTATGCACTACCTCTCTCCAGCAAGAAATGTTCTTTTTCTTGAGTTCAGCACTTATTATTGTCAATAAAATGATGAAATAATACGAATGGAAGTATGGAAATTAGGCAGTGGCCACAGAATGTTAAACAAATTACAATGCTATTTTATATTTTATATTGTTCAACGTCACCACCTTTTGTCTTAAATCCAGCTCTTTTTGTTGAAGGAGTTCCTCCTGCTGACTAGTTTTCCCTCTCTATCTGCACCAACTCATTTATTTATTTATTTATTTTATTTTTTTAGCTTTGTATAGATCTTCATGTGTAAGCACAATTTCAATTTATCTGCAGAGCTAATTTCAAGCATTTAGGCAGAAATGTAAATTCAGTCAAGTGAGTCCAAACATTCGACTGGTAGTGTAATTATATGTAACATGAATGTGTTCTTGTATGTGACGTGGACAAATTAGACTCGTTGGAAAAACTCGCAAAACTCCAAAAAACAATTCACTGCAGTTTTCAACTGAAATGAACACTAGTGGCAGTAAAACACCAACAACTTTTATTCCTTTCCACACAAATTATGATAACAGGAGCAGATTATTGATTAATAAGGATTAATAAGGTAGTTTCTTGGCCAATAGCTACTATGACCACATAAGTTTTTACCAAAGTCCATGACTTGTAAACTAATACATTTTCATGTTTGCATCACATAAAGTAATCCAATCCATTTGTATTGCATTTCAGAGATAGAAAACTGCCTCAGTAGCTCACCTATATGCAAAGCACTCAAGTATGAGCAGCACTGAATGAGTTAAATCTCATAATTCAGACTTTGTTTCTTGTAAATCTCATTTAAGAAAAGGCAGAATTTCAAGATATGAACTCAGAATTCTGACTTTTTTACTTGCAATTCAAGGTTTAATGATAATAATAATAAGTTTAAGTCTCAGAATTTGTTTCTTGCAATTTTGAGGGGGAAAAAAGTTAGAATTTCAAGACATAATCTCAGAATTCTATTCTTCTTGCAATTACAAGTTTACATCCTTCTTTTTTGCCACAGAATTAAAAAATAAATAAAAAAGTAACTGCAAACTTATAGTTCTGACTTTTTTCTTGCAATTCTAAGGTTAAATCTCAGAATTCAGAATTAGTTTCTTGCTATTTTAAGGGGGGGGGGTGTAGAATTTCAAAATATAAACTTACAATTCTAAGTTTACATCTCTCTTTTTTTTGCCACAGAACAAAAAAAAACTAACATGTAACTGTGACTTTTTAACTCATAATTCTGACTCTTTTTTGCAATTCAAAGTTTGAATCTCAAAATTCAGAATTAGTTTCTTGCAATTTTGAGGAAAGGAAGAGAATTTCAAAATACAAACTCTGACATTTTTACTTGCAATTCTAAATTTACGTCTCTTTTTTTTCCTCAGAATAAAAATGTAACTTACTGTTTTCCTCAGAATTGTGAAAAACAAAGTCAGAATTTTGAGAATGTGAGGAAAATACAAGCACTTGGAGGCTTCAAAAGGGTTAGGAAGTGGTGATATGCTATTTTCAAATGCAATAGACCATTGCCTTTTTAGCGAAACAATGAAATAAAAAGTTGCCAGAATCACGTTCATTTGTTTCGGATAAAACTAAATGTGCTTTTAGCGCCACTTTCTGTATATTCAACTTTGAAAGTGCCGCAAAACATACAAGAAGCAACATAATATAATTTTTCAGTCACTTAATGTGCTTTTCTTATCTGGTACCTTTTCTTCCTCTTAATCAAAACAAAGCTGATTTGTGACAAAGATTTTTCTAGGCAAGCTGTCATGACGTTTTCATTCTTCTCCATTCATTTCTTTGTCCTCTTCCTTTGTTTGGAGCTGCTCACCAAAGGCCTTTCCAGAATGTTCTGCACCATTCACAGAAGACACTGCTCGCCCTGTGCGTCGCTGCTCTATATCTCTCAAAAATAAACAGAGAAATTACATCACTGGCCAGTGACACAGAAATCAGGACTGCTTTGCAGAGCAGCAAGGCACTCGTTCACCCTGCGTTCGGGACATCTGAGGGAAAACAGCCAGACAGAGCAGACAAAACCTTGAATTTTGCAGACCCTGCTGGCACAAAGCAGTAAGAATAAAGTTGTTAAACAGATACTGTCCCATGCTAAATAGCCTGACGATCTCTCTAAAGGGTTACGCTGTTGACATGTTAACAGAGGTGCCCTTTTCCCTTCTCCACAGCTGAATCTCTTTGGCAAAAACACACACATATTCACACTCAGAGAAACATTGCATCACAAAGGTTCTCCTTTCTTCCAAATCCTGAGCGAGGGAGGGAAGAAAAACACAAGGGGATGATGTAAAGATATCACAGCTCTCCATGTTGTCCTCATTCCTCACGGCGTACATCAGATCAGATGAGGCTGAGGCAATCAATAGAAAAAAATGAAAGAAAAAAAAGAACAGTTACTGAGCCACGACAATGTGTTTGGAGCCCACTCCTGTTGGCTGTAAATTATTAAACTAATCATTAGTGTGAAAGGAACATTTTAATAGTTGCTAATTAGGTCGATTTGAACATAACATGCTTGTTATTGTTGGTCAGTACATGGGAATTTTGGCAAGTTTGTAGATGTTTTGTGATTTCTAGATTGAACAAAGACTGTTGATCAGAAAGAATGGTATCAGCGGTTTGTTAAATGAAAAGTATGAAAAGTAGTTGAATTCTAATTTTCTAAATTGTAGACAAGGGCTGCTTGGCATATTTTCCCCTGGAATATGATTGTTTGAGCAGTAATTTAATAGTCGTAAAGCACTGGGGATTTTCACTGCCATTACACTGAAAAAACAATAAGTAAATTTACTTATTTCCTTTGCTTAATTCCATACTTAAATTTTTTATTTGGCAAGTTTTTGCACGCATATTTTATAAGTAAAATTTAAATATGGAATTAAGCAAAATCTACTTAAGTAAAATTGGCAAAGGAAATAAATACATTTAACGTGCAGTTAGAGTTTGATGAGTAATTACTACTTAATTATTTTAAGTTTGAAAAAAAAACAATAAGTATATTTACTTAATTTTTATTTAGCAACTTTTTGCACACACATTTTTTAACTACTTTAAGTAAAATTAACAAAGGAAATAGGTAAATTTAATGTGCAGTTAGAGTTTGATAAGTAATTTCTACTTAATTATTTCAAGTTTAAAAAAAACAATAAGTCAATTTACTTTTTATTTGGACATTTTTTGTACGCACATTTTTAAGTAAAATTTATGTATTGAATTAAGTCTACATAATTAATCTGAGTAAAATTAGCAAAGGAAATAAGTAAATTTAACGTGCAGCTAGAGTTTGAGTAATTTCTACTTAATTTTTTTATTTTTTAAATTTACTTTCTAAATTTACTTCAAATTTTTTAAGTAAAATTTAAATATGGAATTAAGTAAAATGTACTTATTTTCTTTGCTAATTTTACTTAAGTTAAGTACATTTAACGTGCAGTTTTATTTTTGAAAAAAAAAAAGTAAATTTACTTAATTTTTATTTGGCCAGTTTTTGCACGCACATTTTTAAAGTAAAATTTAAGTATGGAATTAAGTAAAATCTACTTAACTAATTTAAGTAAAATCAGCAAAGGAAATTAGTAAATTTAACGAGCAGTTAGAGTTTGATGAGTAATTTCTACTTTATTATTTTAAGTCTGCAGTCCTTAAGTACAATTCACTTAGCCACGGTTTGTAAACTTTACTCAAACATCATAGCACTGGAAAAAATACCATTAAAGCATGTGGTTCACTTACAAACATGTATGTAAGCAAGTAGACGGCTCCTTATTGTTTTTAAGGTTATATGTTGACTCAATGTAGTTACTAACCAATTGAACACAGAGACCTTAATATACTTGGCACATGATACACAATGACGATAACAATCAGTGAATAGTTTTTTAAGTAAGTGTGTCATTTTGAGTAGAAAATTAATTTTAGATGTTACAAAACAGCAAGTTACTTAACCTAACAACAAAAGCAACCATAAAACAGTGTTAATACACCTTGAAAACAGCAAAAAAAATTAAATAAATAAATAACCATATTAATTATTCATGCCCAAGTGCATGATGGGAACAACAGGATCATGACTTTGATATTTACCTAAACAATCTTTGTAAAAATAACAAACAATTCTAAGTAAAATATACTTATAAGTTCACATTTTAAATTCTACAGGCTTAGAGTACTAATATTGAATTTACTCTTTTTTTTATTCTTGCCTGAACTCAATTATTTAATGTAGAAATTACAATTGTTTTTCTGTATTATTTACCTCAACACAAAATCATTTTTATCAGTATAGGCCAGTAGGTGGCGACAAGTGACTGTCTTAATAAGGGAGTCATTCAATAGTTCAATTCAGCCAATTTGTTCAAAAGCATGGAATCAATCCAGAACAAACCACTAATGTATGTTTCTCAATGTTGTGTTGTGCTGTGGTTTCATTTGAAACTGTTTTCATGTGGCAGAGCAAAAAGTGGAAATATTATGTGTTGAGGGATCTGAATACCTTTTTGGCCTGTCTTTCTGAGATAAAGACCTTAATGTCCTTTTTTTCACACCTTAATGTGGCCAAACTTTGGGTATGACTTTGGGTATGTTCTTCGATAGTGCTCTGAAATATGACAAACCGTTCAGCTCTGTGGTTAAAACCTCTTTTGTCACCTTTGTGTTTTAGCAAAGGTGAAATCGTTTTTCTATTATAAGGACTTTGAGAGGGTGATTCATGCTTTTATTTTGAGAAGGCTTGATTACTGCAACTCCCTATATATGGGCATTAACCAAGCATCTCTTGTTCATCTACAAATGGTACAGAATGCAGCCGCCAGGCTCCTAACTTGTGTGAGGACACAAGAGCACATTACTCCATTTTCGTTTCTTTATGTAATTGATCTTAAAGGGGTCATGAACTGAAAAATCTAAATTCCCTTGTTTTGTTTTTTTTACATTTAAGAGGTCACTGTACTAAAAAAAACATCTTATAAGGTTCAGAACTCAAAACTTTCTCGTTAGTCGAAAAACAGCTTATATTGAAGCCAATCTGCCAAGAAGCCAAACGATAAAGATGGCTCAGAATACAAGAAGACCCAAGTCCCAAGTTGTGGAAGAACAATCTATGCACTGCCTTCCTTCTAAACCTAACATTAGAAAAAAGTGGATGAGCTTTGTTTTTAATGGAGTTCTGGACAGCGTCAGTAAGAACTTGTTCCTTTTTTCACTTAATTTGACTGTGGATTTGTTTACAAACAAGGCAGAAAGCTTGAAACTAAAAGACGATGCTGTACCAACTATATTGGATTCGACAGCAATGTCGCAACACACAAGTTTGAGTAACTATTTTTCTTATGTGGTCACTATTGCTTTGTCTGTAATTACAGATCATTTGATGTGCTCAGTATATGTGTTTTTAACCTAAATCAAAGCAGCATCCATCTATGAGGAATGTAGGCTGCCAAACATACACTCAAAGTAAAGGTGCTTCACAATGCCATAGAAGAACCCTTTTGTCTAAATGGTTCCATAAAGAACCTTTACATCTGAAGAACCTTTCTGTTTTACAAAAGGTTCTTTGTGGCGGAAAAGACTTTAAAAAGGTAAGGAAGAGAGGGTTCTTTAAAGAACCTTTGACTAAATGGTTTTTAATGGAACCAAAAATGGTTCTTCAATGGCATTGATGTGAAGCACCTTTATTTTTCAGAGTGTACACAACTGTTGACCTGTCACAGCAGTGGCTTTTCACTTCAGAGTCCACAATCCGCCATCAATATTCAAACAGTACAAATTATTTTAAAAAGGCAGTTTATGACCCCTTTAAAGTGTTTCTTCTCATTTTTAAACCACTAAATGGACTAGCACCTGCATACCTCACTGACTTAACCGGTGTTGCTAAGTTTAGAGTTTTCCAACAGAATTGAGCTACTCTGAGGTGGGACACACTGGAAGGAGGTTTTGACTCCTGAATGCAATTGTGATAGCCATTTTGCCATGAAATGCAATTGGGTTCATTTTGGCTGTGATTTGGCTAGTTTTGTGTACAAGTTAGACTGGTTTTGTTATGCAGACCTGGCAACCCTGGATAGAACTCTCCTCATAATACAGCAAGGTCGGTCATCCAACCAGGGGGTGTTAAAGGTTCCCTAGGCTTCCCTTACATTACATGTTTTAAACTAAAGTTTAAAGGAGAAGTTCACTTCCAGAACAAAAATATACAGATTATTTACTCTTCCCTTTGTCATCCAAGATGTTCATGTCTTTCTCTCTTCAGTCGTAAAGAAATGATGTTTTCTGAGGAAAACATTTTTTAGGATTTCTCTCCATATAGTGGACTTCTATGGTGCCTGCAAGTTTGAACTTCCAAAATGCAGTTTAAACACAACTTCAAGGGGCTTTAATGATCCCAGCCGAGGAAGAAGGGTCTTATCTAGTGAAACAATCAACTATTTTCTAAAAAACTGACAATTTGTATAAATTGATGCTCAAATGCTCATCTTGTCTAGTTCTATGTGTACTCAGCGTATTCCAGTTCATCTCATTTTCTTCAACTTCAGAATCGCCCTACATCACTGCAGATGTAATGACCAAGTGTTTACAAAGTGAACATGCAAAGAAGATCAAATGCCCATCACAAAATAAAAAGGTAAAACTGATGTAGGACGATTTTGAAGTTAGACGAGAAAATGAGATGGGGAGTTTTTCGACATACCCTAACTCAGTGGTTTTCAATCCTGGTCCTGGGGACCCACTGCTCTGCACATTTTGTGTGTCTCTCTTATTTACCACACCTGATTCAGTTCATCAGCTCGTTAGGAGAGAGATCCATGTACTTAACTGAGTGTGTCAAATAAGGGATACATACAAAATGTGCAGAGCTTTGGGTCCCCAGGACCAGGATTGCAAACCACTGCCCTAACTGTCATGAACCGGATTACACAGAGTTCACGCAGAGCTAGAAAAGATGAGCATTTGAGGTTAAAAAGTATATATATATTTATTTATTTTTCCTTTTTACCCTTCTTCCTAGGCTGGGATCATTTAGAGCCCTTTGAAGCTGCATTTAAACTGCATTTTGGAAGTTCAAACTCGCAGGCACCATAGAAGTCCACTTCATGGAGTGAAATCCTGAAATGTTTTCTTCAAAAAACATAATTTCTTTACGACTGAAGAAAGAAAGACACAAACATCTTGGATGACAAGGGGGTGAGTACATTATCTGTAAATGTTTGTTTTGAAAGTGAACTAATCCTTTAAGACACATTATTCTCTTTGGATTTTCATTTATAACTGTTTTTTTTTTTTTGTGTGTGTGTGCTTGTTAGTTTTGTTTAAGGTTAGAAATCTCTTTAGTTGGACTTACTGTACAGCACGTTGACAATTAACAGTGCTAAAGTTGAAGTAGAATATAAGTTAACCAGTATTATCTTCATGTTTATTAAACTTCTGTATAAAAGCAATATCAAACAAGTTTTAACAAATAATATGTATTTTTTTTATTTAAAATTGTTGAAAATTATATAGTTATAATGTAATATGACAACTATAAAATCACAAACTGCCGCTTATCTTTTTCATTTCTGTATAATTTTTAACCCATTCTAATGATTTGCAAGGAATAAAAACATGCGCATGATCAGTGAATGTAAGGGGCTAACAGGGTCATAATTTTGCATGCTGTTTTCCTTTTTTTTTTTCTTCAGTGACACTGAAGAAGATGTTATGAAGAATGTGTTTAGCTTTTTTGCCCATAGTATTACATTAAAGTCAACCCAAAACAATGGGACTCCAAAAAAATTTTGTTTGGTGAAATGCAAGAACCAATGAATTATGCAGTTGGTTTACATTTGAGGATTGTCGCCATATTTGAAATGGTCTGTGTATGTTTTGGTTTAGTTTTAAAGCGAATCATTATAATAATAGAATTTCAGCCTTTCTTTTATAACCGCTTGGCTCCATTCTAATATGTAACATCCACTTTTCACAATCCAAACAATTCATGTTGTCTACAAACAAGTCTTGCCCTACATTGTTTTGTAAATTGTTGGATATCCACTTTCCAGTTTCACTTGGAAATTCATGAGATTGCAAAAGTAAAATTGGTTGCATTTCATGTTTACTAAAACAATCCCATGTATTTCTTTTATTTTGGCAGTGCAAGTAATGCCATTATTTCTAATATTTATAAAATTAACCTTGTGTGCAACATTAAACACTTTCAGATGTAATTAACTGACTCAAATGCAATTATCTGAAAATACAAACACAATTAAAAGACCATCATCATCAATTGTTCCCAGAATTTCCTAAGGATGTCACAATCTAATCTCTGTTGCATCGATTTCGAAATGACTTCCTGTTCCAAATGGCTCATCTCTCATCAGTGCAATGCCCTCTGTGCTGGTGAAACATCTCTGCTGGGGACTGAGATTTTACAGTTTTCCTTGCCCCTCGCTGAGAACACACACAAACTCTCAGAGGATGATGGTCGTTATTTGTCCGGTGGGTGTTGGGAGGCATTGCGATGGGGGGGAGAGCGTCTCTGTGGCTGGTTTCTCTGTGGATCTCTGCCAGAACTTTCACAATGGGCTCCCTGATGGAGATCCTGATTGCAGATAAACGCAACGTGAGCAATAGGGGCGAGGCTGTAAGGAAGCGTTTGCCAAAGCTGTGTACAGCACTCTTTAGATTTGGTCTTCTCATGTTGCAATGACCTGCATCTCATCATGGCCTGTTGTCTTCAACAAGTCGTGATCATGTCATATGCCTTTCTTTTTATTCTGTGGAGGATATTCGGTATTTTGAGACTGAAATGATTACACGGGTCACGTTCACCTGAGCATAACACTAACAGAAGGATGGAAAAAGACATGCATTTAGCTGGGGTGATGGGAAGAGCTATACCGGAGATGTGTGCCTATGCCTCATTTTTTACAGCAGTAACTGTTTTTAAATAAGGGCGACGTCACTATCTGTGATTAATGATTTCACCGTTCATGGACCAGATCGTTTGACTGAGGGAGGGAGGCTGTTTAATAAAACATATTTCATTTTCGCTTGTAAAAATATTTGACCTTTTTGTAAATAAAATGGAAATATTACTGTGCCAGCAAGAAAAAAAAATACACACATATACCGGTCAACAGTTATAATTTGAGTCTCACCAAGACCACACTTTTCTTGGATCAAAAATACAGTAAAAACATGACTATTGTGAAATTTTATTACAACTTAAAATAACAGCTTTCTGTTTGAATATTAGTTTATTCCTTCAAAAAGCATTCAAACTTTATAGTGTTGTGTATTAGAGTTAACACAAAAACATTAAGCAGCAAAAACTGTTTTTAATTGTTCATGAGCAGCAAATCAGCATATTAAAATGATTTCTGAAGGATCATGTGACACTGAAGACTGGAGTAATGATACTGAAAATTCAGCTTTGATCACAGGAATAAATTACATTTTACAATATGTTCATATAGAAAGCAGTTCCTTTAAATGTAATAATTTTGAAAAAATATTGTTATTTTTACTGTATTTTTGAGCAAATAAATGGAGCCTTGAGCACAACATTTAAACATTAAAACGTTTTAATCATTCCAATCTTTTGACTGATTTGACTGATTTTATTGTGGGACCAATCATGTTTAAATTCTGGTTGACTGAGGGAGGGCGGCTGTTTAACAAAACATATTTCACTTTAGCTTATAAAAAGTATTTGACCTTTTTGTTAATAAATTGGAAATATTACTGGTCAACAGTTATAGTTTGAGTCTCACCAAGGCCACATTTATTGGATCAAAGATACAGTAAAAACATGAATATTGTGAAATAATATTACAACTTAAAATAACTGTTTATTTCTGTTTGAATATTAGTTTATTCCTTCAGAAGTTATTCAAACTTTATAGTGCAGTGTATTACAGTTTCCACAAAAATATTAAGCGGCAAAAATTGTTTTTAAAATTCATAAAATTTCTTCGTGAGCAGCAAATCCGCATATTAAAATGGATCATGTGACACTGAAGACTGGAGTAATGATGCTCAAAATTCAGCTTTGATCACAGGAATAAATTACATTTTACAATATGTTCATATAGAAAACAGTTCCTTTAAATGTAATAATTTTGAAAAAATATTGTTATTTTTACTGTATTTTTGAGCAAATAATTCGAGCCTTGAGCACAACATTTAAACATTAAAACGTTTTAATCATTCCAATCTTTTGACTGATTTGACTGATTTTATTGTGGGACCAATCATGTTTAAATTCTGGTTGACTGAGGGAGGGCGGCTGTTTAATAAAACATATTTCACTTTCGCTTGTAAAAATTTTTGACCTTTCTGTGAATAAATTGGAAATATTACTGTGCCAGCAAGAAAAAAAAAAAATACACACACCACCGGTCTAATTTTTGAAACCGGTTATAATTTAAGTCTTACCAAGGCCGCATTTATTGGATCAAAATACAGTAAAAACATGAATATTGTGAAATATTATTACTACTTAAAATAACTGATTTCTGTTTGAATATTACTTTATTCCTTCAGAAGTTATTTAAACTTTATAGTGCAGTGTATTACAGTTTCCACAAAAATATTCAGCGGCAAAAATTGTTTTTAAAATTCATAAAATTTCTTCGTGAGCAGCAAATCCGCATATTAAAATGGATCATGTGACACTGAAGACTGGAGTAATGATGCTGAAAACTCAGTTTTGATCACAGGAATAAATTACATTTTACAATATGTTCATATAGAAAACAGTTCCTTTAAATTTAATAATTTTGAAAAAAATATTTAAAGTAATTTTTTCTGTATTTTTGAGTAAATAAATGTAGCCTTAAGCACAACATTTAAACATGAAAACATTTTAATCATTCAAATATTTTGACTGATTTTATTGTGGGACCAATTCTGGTGGTTTCTGGTGGTTTATGACAGAAATTACTCTCAGATCTGTTCGGAAAAGGTCACTTGACGATAGTTAAAAATAATACCAATACAATGCAACTAATGGAACCAACCAAAAACATGCAGAGTTAGGAAAATAAACAGGATTTTAACATGTAATAAGGAAGAAAATGCTTCCCATATACAGGTGCATCTCAATAAATTAGAATGTCATGGGAAGTTCACCCTTCCTCCAGACTCTAGGACTTTGGTTTCCAAATGAAATACAAAACTTGCTCTCATCTGAAAAGAGGACTTTGGACCACTGGGCAACAGTCCATTTCTTCTTCTCCTTAGCCCAGGTAAGACGCCTCTGACATTGTCTGTGGTTCAGGAGTGGCTTAACAAGAGGAATATGCCAACTGTAGCCAAATTCTTTATCAGTCCAAATTCTGCCTCAGTCCATTCCTTGTGAAGTTCACCCAAATTCTTGAATCGATTTTGCTTGACAAGCCGCTCAAGGCTGCGGTTCTCTCGGTTGGTTGTGCACACTTTTTCCTTCCACTCAACTTTCTGTTAACATGCTTGGATACAGCACTCTGTGAACAGCCAGCTTCTTTGGCAATGAATGTTTGTGGCTTACCCTCCTTGTGAAGGGTGTCAATGCTTGTCTTCTGGACAACTGTCAGATCAGCAGTCTTCCCCATGATTGTGTAGCCTAGTGAACCAAACTGAGAGACCATTTTGGAGGCTCAGGAAACCTTTGCAGGTCTTTTGAGTTGATTAGCTGTTGGGCATGTCACCATATTCTAATTGGTTGAGATTGTTTGAGGTTTTTGTTAAATGTAAGCCAAAATCATCACAATTAGTAGAACCAAAGACTTAAACTACTTCAGTCTGTGTGCAGTGAATTTATTTAATACACGAGTTTCACAATTTGAGTTAAATTACTGAAATAAATAAACTTTTCCACAACATTCTAATTTATTGAGATGCACCTGTATGTTGGTGATGTTAAAGGCCGTTGACCATTAAAAATTAAACTCCATCTGATTTTGGTAGTTTGTTAGCACCTTTTATTTTACCAAAATAAAAGGGATCATACAAAATGCATGCTATTTTTATTTAGTATTAACCTGAATAAGATACTTCTCATAAAAGATGTTTAGATATAGCCCACTAGAGAAAATAATAGTTGAATTTACAAAGGGGTGTAAACTTTTGAACAGAATGAAAATGTGTAAATTGTTCTTCTTTTGCCTAAATATCTTTCATTATTATTAATATTATTTTAATATCCTGCCCTTCAGAAGCTACAGAAGGTACTTACTTGTTTCCCAAAAGACAAAATAAGTTAAAATGACCCTGATCTTCACATTCAAAAAGTTTGTACCCCCTTAATGCATCATGTTTCCTTCTGAAGCATTAGTGAGCATTTGAACCTTCTATAATAGGAGTCTTTCAGTTGTCCTTAGTTATTGTTGAAAAGGGTTCAAATACACAAAAAGGCTGAAAAACTAAAGAATTTGTGGGACCTAAAGGATTTTTCTGAAGAACAGCAGGCAGTTCAACTGTTCAGGACAAATAAGGGACTCATGAACAACGATCACTAAACAAAAAAAAACACAGCCGTGGATCATTCAGGTACTGTAACAACACAGTATTAAGAACCAAGTGTAGGTAAACTTTTGAACGGGGTCATTTTTATAAATTCAACTATTATTTTCTCTTGTGGACTTCAGGTCACTACTAAATAAAAAAATAACATACATTTTATATGATCCCTCTTATTTTAGTAAAATAATTAACATTTTGTAGATTCTGCAAGGTGTACGTAAACGTTTGACATCAACTGCATTTTTTTTCCTATCTCATATTTATTTATTTTAGCTGTTCCATAGTACACATCATTCGGTATTCGGACTCGGGCACATCCCTACAGGATACATACAGCATGTGTTCTTTAATCTCACAATACATTAAGTTGCTGCATGTTACAATACTACAATTTTCAGAACTCCGCAGTAAACTATTTTCTGATCTCTGGCTTTGATATCTGGGCTCAGTGCTGCTTTTCATTGCTTTGTTACACAATTCCAACATTCCTGCGATAACTTGGACGAAGGGCCTCCTCTCCGCAGAAGCTTTGGACTGTGGCACAGGCGATGATCTAATAAAATTGGGAAAGATTTCAACGGTTGTGTCCGAGGTGAGGGGTCGGTCCAAGCACGTGTGGCTTGGCCGGGTCCACGGGGACAAAGCGGGTGGAGCGTAACCGCACTCAGTACATCTGAAGCTGTGTCACACGTTTGTGAAGTGATCTCATCATGACCGTCCTGAGGAAAAACACACAGCTGAAGAAGCACCTGAGCTCCTGGGAGTGATTAGATGACCTGAAAACCACACTTGAGTGAAGGAAGTACAGATACCTTACAGCAAAAAAGTCACCAATTCCAAAACAACTTGAGTGAAAGTCTTAAAGTACCTGATTTTAACAGTACTTAAAGGATTACTCCACTTCCAAAACATAAATTACCTGATCATTTACTCACTCCCATGTTATCCAAGATGTTCATGTATTTCTATCTTCAGTCGCAAAGAAATTAATTTTTTTAAGAAAAACATTCCAGGATTCCAGGAATAAGGGTCTTATCTAGAGTAACAATCAGTTATTTAAATATATATATATATATATATATATATATACACACACACAATTTATATACTTTTTAACTTCAAATGCTCATCTTGTCTAGCTCTGTGATGCACAAATGCGTACTGTGTTTATTCTGCTTTAATAAAGTAAAAGTTAATGTATGTCGAAAACTCTCATCTCATTTTCTCCTGCAACTTCAAAATCATCCTATATCACTGCAGAAGTACCAACCCCGTGTTTACAAAGTGAATGTACAAAGGTCAAATGCCCTTTACAAAAAAAGGTAAGGTAAAACAGCGATGTCAGGCGATTTTGAAGTTGGGGGAGAAAATGAGATGGGAGTTTTTTGACATACCCTTACTGTTTTGAACCGCACAAAGTGTACATATGCATCATAGAGCTAGACAAGACAAGCATTTGTGGTTAAAAATTGTATAAGTATATATTTGTTTAAAGAAAATGACAGATCATTTCGCTAGATAAGACCCTTATTCTTCAGCTTAAACTGTTTAGAGCCTTTTAAAGCTGCACTGAAACTGCATTTTTAATCTTCAATCTGTTGATCCCCACTGAAGTCCACTATATGGAGAAAAATTCTGGAATGTTTTCCTCAAACTTAATTTCTCTGCGACTGAAGAAAGAAAGACATGAATATCTTGGATGACATGGGGGTGAGTAAATGATCAGGAAAGTTTTATTCTGGAAGTGGAGAAATCCTTAAAGTGCTTTGCTCATGCGAATGTAGGCTCAAAGATGCACTAGTGCTCAACACATAAGAGAAATGTCAGTAAAAAACAAGACACAGCTGATTTGTGAGGAGAGCAAACATATGTTTATTGTCTAAAATTAAAATAAAACTGGACAGCTCAAAATTGCAATAAATACATTTTGACACTAATTTCAAATATACTTATTTTTAGCATACTATATAGTAGGGTAGTATTCAATATCAGACATTTTTTTATTTTATTTTTATTTATAGTATTCTGTAACACTGTAAAAAAAAAAATCTGTAAAATTTACAGTAAAAAAGGCAGCTGTGGTTGCCGTAAGACAACATTTTAGGTTTTACGGTTTTCACTGAAATTTACATTTAAATACCATAATTTCATGAACTGATATAATATTAATATACCAACCAATTGAAGTACTGCAATCTGTTTTGTAACTGTATAATACACTGATAACCACCAAAAGCAGGTGGTGATGAGAAAGTAACACTATGAACCAAAGCCCATCACAAGCACTTTTAAGTATTAACATATATAGAAGGCGTACAGTGTCATTTACACAAACACTAAACACCATCATAGTAACACACATGAAAATGAAATAATGCAATAAACATTAATTTAACAACAATAGATGTAACAACATCCCTAATGTACAAAACCGAGTTTAAAAAAAAAAAAAAAAAAACATTCAATTTGAATTGTGACACAGGGAATTCTGGGAATGTCAATTTACGGTTATTCACTGTAAATTATATATTTTTTAAACTTACAAATATGGTATACTACCGTAAAATGAAATGTAATGCCCAATACAGTTTTTCACTGTATAGGGAAAATTACCATTAACCATTTAACAGGTTTTTACTGTAGCATTTTTAATGTATTTTATAATTAAATTCACAGTAATTTTTTATAGTGAAGGCTATTTTCTGATGATGATACATCACATATAAAGTTGGACTTACATCCTACTTCAGTGGGTCAAAAAGCTCTCTAAAGTGCGGCTAACTGCATTTAATATAAACCTAAAGTATATATTTTCTTGTATATTTAATTGCAATTAACATACAATTATGTGTCTGAAAACATTATATTCCGTTCACACTTAAGTGATTAAATACTTAAATACAAAGTTCTATCTGTCATGAAACTCTAGATGGCGCAGGCTGATAGATTTGATGTCCCTTTTGAACATTCTGTTGACAATAAGAAATGTTGCATCTATATGTCAACTAACTCTCATTAGAGTATTAGTAGTCTGTCTGCTAACACCTTAACGTTACTTATAGTCAACAGAATGTTAAAGGGACCATTAAAATGAAATTAAACCTCAGACTCAAATTTTATATAATGACATCATCTTTCATAAGCACAGCTGATTGGTTTTATTTCGCTTCAGCTGCTTAACCTTCAAATACTAAGCTAGTACTTGCTGTAGCAGTTGTAGCTGCAGTGCACTTCAGAAACCCTCCACCTTCCCCAGCTCCACCTGTATAGATCTGTTACAGTAGCATAGCAGATCTACTCTGCCAAGACCAAACACATATATATTGCCATGCTAAACTCTCTAAGAGTTGTTGTGACAGAAATACACTTAAATACTTGTTAAAAGTATGCTAAAGTGTATCCACACAACGTGTCTAAATACTGTCTAACATGATTATGATTTTAGCAATTTCATCTCCATTTAACACATTTTAGCATGTTTAAACAATTCTGCAGAATCTCCCTCATGGATTTCCCTATAAGCCGTGTTAATTCCCCTCCTGTGTGGTCTGTTTCATGTAAGCACATTCTGAATATACACAAAGCAAATTCCTATACCCGACATCCACCTTGACCTGATGCTTCTGAACGAATGCAGAGAGAAGGGCTGGTGGAAATAACTTTAGTCCTCATCAAGATCGGTGTGGAAGAGCTAAGCAGAACCAGGCGTATGAAGGATTTCTGAGCTTCATGCATATATACCAGGATATCCTACTGTGCCTCGCAGCGGCTGTGAAAACACATCATATCCACATTATGGAATAGCATGACTGTGTAAATGCAGTCTTCCGCAACAAAATTCCTTTCACTCAAATTTATATCATGCACAAGCACACACACACACACGCACACAGTGTGCATTGAAATATCATATGTGCACTTATGCACATTTTATCTGCAGAGAGAAATGCAATCACAGAGAATGGAGAAAGCGCAGGATAAAAGAGGAGCAGTAAAAGAAAGCGGGTTTTGGAGCAGAAGTGAGACGTTCCAGGATTGATCGTCCCACGCTGATTATAGTGACCTCCTGAACTGCATTTAAATTCGCTGCAACTTGAACTGTTTCCTGTGCAAAAGGTCATCAGAGTAAGTCTACGTTTACACAGCATACAGGTGTCCTGAGAAGCATTGAGACATTAGGAATGGATTAGCAGGTAGGATTAGATCACAAAAATGGTCTGTTTTATGTGCCCAGGAAAAAAGGGCTTTTTTCGCCATGAAGCTACAAATGTGATCAAATAAAATCCATAAAAGAAGAATCATCATTCCACAAAAATTCCATTTATGTCGCTCCCTTTTTTTCTCTCTCTTTCTCTCTTTTTTGGCTTGTCTAAAATACAATTATATCTATATTGATTTTAAATAACCTACTGTATTTTTACAAAGACTTGAATTTGTGTCTACAGTTTATGGATCAACCCTGTTACCTGTTTTGTGTGTGTCACTTTATTTTATGTCTTTGATGTTTGTTAGGACCTGTATTACTTTACTATCAATATTATAATACTATAGTGTTTTAATAATAATATTTAGTTATGTTTAATTTTTAGGGGGTCAAGGGCGGGTAGCGCTGAAACCCTATTAAGGTCACGTATCAGTGATCTCCATGTGCAGACCAAACCATAAGTCGTAGAGACTTGAAACTTGGAGGGATGGTAGTACTCATACCACCTACAACTTGACCAAGCCTTGCCCCAGTTGGCCTAACGGGGGCGCTACATCGAATAAAAGTATGAAATCGCTCATAACTCCTAAATTGTCAGTTGCAGACTCATATGCCTTATGTTGCTGGAATCCCTGGCTCACGCCGGACAAAACGCACACCAAGAGATTCAATCGTGAGCCTGAAATGTTTCTGTATTTGGGTATTTACCTTTCGTCCCATCAACATATGTTGTCAAAGTATGCACGGTCTTGGTCCAAAGTACCATAAATGTCTATAAGGACATTTGCGTATCTCAAAAAACATGAGTGCCATTGGCCGACAAATTTGAGCACTTGTTAGACAAGGTTAACAGAGGCCGTTTGGAACAACTCACGGCCCCAATGTAAAAAAAAAAAAAAAAACTGGCCACTGGGGTCAATATCACATTTTCAACGATTGTACGTCACGCGTTGTTTCGCAAATACTTGAGATAATTGTATTGAACATTCCGGACAACTTTACCTCTAGAACCACTGCTGTCAATCGAATCATTTGTTCAATGATTGAGAAGATGTAAAAAAACTACTTTTGCAAACTAGTCCTAGTTTTTTCACTCAATCTGAAAAAAAAAACACTGCAGTACAATTTTCTGGACTCTCTAGATCAATAGTTATCAAAAAATGTTGAAATTTGCTCTTGGGGAGCTATAAGAGGGTTGTTTAGAAAAGAGGCCTGTCCAAATTTACCCCAAATCCTATAAAGCCTAAAGGAAAATTCAAAACTTTACAAAACCTGGTAAGCACATGCGACAAGTGATTCTAAACAAGCATGCAAAGTTTTAAGAAAATTGGACCACAGCTGGAGCTATAACAGTCATAAATGTTAAAAGAACATATTTCTATGGCAAATTATCTGTATTTGCGATTTTTTTTCCCCAATTATTGATTTAGGTGGTTACAGACTTGCTATATAATATGCCTTTTTCCATATTTGCTTAAATGCCTTAAAACGCTTGAACCCCGGTAATCACTGCTTGCAGCTATATTTATTTCCTGTTTTTGCTTTAATTTTAATTAGTTTTAGTAATTTAGTTTTTATTTATTTATTTACAAGTTTTTATTTCAGTTAATGTTTATTATATTTAAAATAAAACTAATCTACAAGCATCTAATATTAATACAAGATACTATATATATATATATATATATATATATATATATATATTAAAATTAGAAAATGCATTTTTAAAACTAGCTGAAATAAAATACGTGTTTTATACTTTTTTTTTTTTTTTTTTTTTTTTTTTTTTAGTTAATGTTGTAAAATTGTATTTTATTAATTATTTATTTTATTTATTTTGTATGTGTTTATTTTATTTTTAGTTTTAGATTTGGTCAACCATAACTCCATAATAACCCTGGTCAAGACAGGACCACCTTTAAATGATCAATCCTGTTAACCTGATTTTTATAGCAAACTTCTGTCAAGTTATTATCAGTGTTGGGGAAAGTTACTTTTAAAAGTAATGCATTACAATATTGAGGTACTCCCTAAAAAAGTAACTAATTACGCTAGTTACTTTTTATGGAAAGTAATGCTTACGTTACTTTTGCATTACTTTTTAAATCTGGGTAGGGCTTGCTTGTTTGTTTTTAATATAAAAAGTTATATTTTTGGCAAATGTAAAAGCCTTTTCACATCAAAAGTCTCAGGCTTAGACAAAAGTAAATTCACATCTGTACAGTAGACCACAGAAGAAAAAATGTCAATTCTTCAGCAATAAAAAAAAGGAAAACAAATGTTAGATTATCTTGAGTAATTTTTGCTTATTAGTATGGATGAATTGGATCATCGAAGGTCGGCAGCAAAGACAGTTAATAAAATTGGATTAAATACATAAAAGATATTTGTATTATTTAACTATTGCAGGTTTGTGTTGAATTTCACTGTTATTATTCATTTTGAGGAATACTGTATCTGTTTTTTTAGTGAGTGGGATGAATTAATGCATGTTCACATTTATTCTAGAACTAAAGTAACATCTTACTCACAATTTCTCTCAACATGGGGACAGGAGAGCTTTTAATCAATAAATGGGGGGGAAAGTAACTCAGATATTTTCTTGTCAATTAAAAAGTAATGCATTATTTTACTAGTTACTTGGAAAAAGTAATATTATTACGTAACTTGCGTTACTTGTAATGCATTACCCCCAGCACTGGATATTAGTATCATGTCTACAGTTAATCACCTTAAAATATCAATGAAATCTATTTTTAAAATCACCTTACCAAGCTAAAAAGGCACCGATTTTATAGAATAACTATGTTCAGATCATGATTTGTAACGCATGTCATGTGATTTTATGATATAAAAAATTTCCCATCTAGTTCACTGTAATAGCAGCAGCTCTTGTGAACTGCACATGGGTGGCCATTCAGCAAATCCAGCTCTCCACCTGCGCACCTTTATTACCCATAGCCACCATCTCTCTGTGACCGCAGGGATCAGTTAGAAGACCTTGACTCTGGTTCAGCCTCAAAGGCTCAGAGAGCACCTGGGCCGTGCGACTGATCCGCAATGAAAGCGGGACTTGCGCCGGGAACGCAGCGGGTCCGATGGTTCTCACAGACGCAGCCATGAAAACGCAGCGCGCATCAAAGGACGCCAGCCGAACGCGTGCGCGCACATGCAGGAACACCATGATCATCCTCATCACGCACGTGCACCGACTCCAGCACACGAGAACACAGAGCGAAGGAGCCCCTCACATCCTTTATTTAGGATCATGTTCTATATGACTTTGGAACGGTACCAGCGCCTGTTTCTTCACTTAGCGCGCACTTTTTCCACAAAGTCCAAATGGCTTTTACACATTCACTGATTCCTAAAAGCTGGAAAATAGCGGAGCTGAAATTGAAGTCCGTCAGTGCCTTGTT
>NC_133369.1:46084282-46119950 GCF_049309525.1 Garra rufa
CAGGACACTATAGTTCATTTATGTACAGTGGTGTGAAAAAGTGTTGGCCCCCTGCCTGATTTTTTTTTTTTTTTTTGCATGTTTTTCACACTTTAATGTTTCAGATCATCAAACAAATTTAAATATTAATCAAAGATAACACAAGTAAACACAACATGCAGTTTTTGAATGAAGTTTTTTATTATGAAGGGAAAATTTAATCTAAACCCACATGGCCCTGTGTGAAAAAGTGTTTGCCCCCTAAACTTAATAACTGGTTGGGCCAGCCTTAGCAGCAACAACTGCAATCAAGCGTTTGCGATAACTTGCAATGAGTCTGTTACAGCGCTGTGCAGGAATTTTGGCCCACTCATCTTGGCAGAATTGTTGTAATTCAGCCACATTGGAGGGTTTTTGAGCATGAACCGCCTTTTTAAGGTCATGCCACAGCATCTCAATAGGATTCAGGTCAGGACTTTGACTAGGCCACTCCAAAGTTCTTCAGCCATTCAGAGGTGGATTTGCTGGTGTGTTTTGGATCATTGTCCTGCTGCAGAAACCAAGTTCGCTTCAGCTTGAGGTCACGAACAGATGGCCGGATATTGTCCTTCAGGATTTTTTGGTAGACAGCTGAATTCATGGTTCCATTTATCACAGCAAATCTTCCAGGTCCAGAAGCAGCAAAACAGCCCCAGACCATCACACTACCACCACCATATTTTACTGATGGTATGATGTTCTTTTTCTGAAATGTTGTGTTACTTTTACGCCAGATGTAATGGGACAAACACCTTCCAAAAAGTTAAATTTTTGTCTCATCAGTCCACAGAGTATTTTCCCAAAAGTCTTGGGGATCATCAAGATGTGTTCAGGCAAAACTGAGATGAGCCTTTATGTTCTTTTTGCTCAGCAGCGGTTTTTCGTCTTGGAACTCTGCCATGCAGGCCATTTTTGCCCAGTCTCTTTCTTATGGTGGAGTCATGAACACTGACCTTAACTGAGGCAAGAGAGGCCTACAGTTCTTTAGATGTTGTTGTGGGGTCTTTTGTGACCTCTTGGATGAGTCGTCGCTGCTCTCTTGGGGTAATTTTGGTCGGCCGGCCATTCCTGGGAAGGTTCACCACTGTTCCATGTTTTGGCAATTTGTGGATAAACACTTTTTCACACAGGGCCATGTGGGTTTGGAATTTGTTTTCCCTTCATAAAAAAACCTTTATTTAAAAACTGCATGTTGTGTTTACTTGTGTTATCTTTGATTAATATTTTAATTTGTTTGATGATCTGAAACATTAAAGTGTGACGGACATGCAAAAAAAATAAAAAAAAAATCAGGAAGGGGGCCAACACTTTTTCACACCACTGTAAGTGAGGATAGCAAAATAAAGTAAACTGTGAAATATTATACACCAAAATTCTTCATTCAATGGATTACCAGTAAAATTGATACATTTTTGTTTGATTTGGTTGATTGTAATCCATTGCATACCTTTCTATCAAAATGTGAAAAAGGTGTCTGAATAAAATTTGGTTTGACTGTAAATACTAGCACAAACAACACATCCCTGCACTGCCTCTGTCATATTGTACCCATATAAACAACAACAACTTGTATAATTTTGTTTTTTGTTTGTTTGTTTATTTAACCTTTTTTATTTTGCATTTATTTACTGGAATTTTCAATAGCCAAAAAACTTATTCTAAAACCAAAATTCTGATTTTAAAACTGAACTTAAACTAAAAACATAAAACGAAGAAGAAACTGTTACTTGAAGTAAAAACAAACATTAATTTAAATAAAATAAAAAGAAAACATTAAAAGAAAAAAAAATCATTAAAAAGATATAAATGTTTATATTATTTTCGCTAATTGCCAATGCATTTTCTTTTGAGTTGAAGTACTATAATAACAAAAACCTAAAACTAAATATAATAAATAAAAATTAATTAAAAATAAAATAAAAAGTTGCATTTCACAAAAACCCATTAAAACAAAAATTACTAAAACTTTACAAATGAAAGCAAAATATAAAAATAAAATCAAATTTAAAATATTAACAACAACTACAATAGCATGTAAAAAAAACACTGGAAAACAAATATAAAAAATAATACAAATATAATAAAAACAAATATTAAAAATCATTGTGCTATTCAGATCCTATGTTGTTCTTTCTTATGTGAAACAAAAAAGATCTTAAGCAAAGTATCAAAGCTGCTTTTTTCCATGAAAAAAATAAAAATTGTAATATAAGTGCATATAAATTGTCATAAGGACTATTGTATGGCATATGTATAAATACTCTTTGAAGCTTGGGGGTATAAATCAACATCAATTTTCCTTTTGTGTTGCCGAAGTTCTCAAACATTTCCTCAAATAGTACTACATTGGTCATTTATTCTCTGAAAGGGCTTTCCACATAACATATGCTCCCTTTAAACAATGATATTTTGCAGAGTGGATGTTTTCATGTCTTTTTTTTTTTTTAAGATTGCATAATACGTTCCATTTTTTAAGCTTCATTTTTATTACATTACATTAAATGAAGAGAGCATATGTGACCCTGAACCACAAAACCAGTCTTAAGTAGCACGGGTATATTTGTAGCAATAGCCAAAAATACATTATATGAGTTAAAATTAAAAGAAAAATGTATATGCCAAAAATCATTAAGATATTAAGTAAAGATCATGTTCCAAGATATTTTGTAAATTTCCTACCATGAATATATCAAAACATAATTTTTGATTAATAGTATGCATAGCTAAGAATTTCATTTGGACAACTATAAAGGCAATTTTTTGCACCTTCCGATTCCAGATTTTCAAATAGTTCGTATTTCGTAGTAGTTCGTAGTATTTCGGCCAAATATTGTCATATCCTAACAAACCATACATCAATGGAAAGCTTATTTGCTTATCTTGCATATGTATGAAATGTATTTCAAAAATTTACCCTTATGATGGTTTTGTGATCCAGGGTTGATCCAAGCTTATGTGCATATTTTTTGCACCACTAGCACCAAACTGATTTGCAAAAATAATAATGTTTCCAATCCATCTTCTATTGGTCAAACAGGTAATTCCGCCACAAACTCTTGCCAAACAAACAGGGTAATGGTTTAAAAATTGCCCCATTGTTTCAGGAAATCAACCTGACTGCCTTACTTATAGTTGTTTCTGTACATTAAACTTGAAAAAGAAAAAGTATTTCAACATGGAAAAACCAGTCATCACCTTCAATTCCGAATGAACTTTCAAGCCCAACAGATCACATTCTCCTAGTTTGGCTAAATGCCCCTGACCCCTCCTTCCTGACAGGCTCTTTGACACTTGACCCCTGCTTTACACCCCATGAAGAAATGTGCTGAACTTGAGCTTGAATATATGAGAGTGGGCTTCCTCAGGGATCTCATATGTCAGTGACGCATCAATAACTGAGATTTATGACCCTTCGCCCCAAAGCCCCCTTCCCTTTCCAGTCGCCCTTGAAACAGGGAGGACATTTACAAGCCTGGTACGAAGAGCTTCAATATTTCACTGGGCAAAGACCAAATACTCCTTCAAAATCATTGCTTTTCTGAGCAACATTCAGTCCACAACTGTTCTAATGGTTAAAAAATGAATATTTTGTCAACATTTACTCACTGTGTGTTGTGCCAGAGCAGTATTATTATCTTTTCCATACAACAAAAATGAATGACAAAAAAAGTCCATACACGTGCACTATATTCCAAGTCTTCTTATGCCATATGATAGCTTGGCATGTGATGGGGATATGATATGATAGCAGATTAAAATTTTGAAGTCTCTGTGTTTTGCTGTTTTCCTTTTGCCACTTTAAATCCCCATCCACTTTCGTTGTATGGAAAGCTGAAGCTAAATGGAAATTCTGCCAAACATCTCCTTTTGTGCCTCACGGAAGAAAGTAAGTAATACAGGGTCAGAATGAGGGTGAGTGATGACAGAGTTTTCATTTTTGGGTGAACTATGTCTTAAACACCTGAAAACACAAAGCCACTTTGCCCCGTCCAATGAAAAAGATTCTGGCATTTAACTTAAATCTCCTGTCTTAAGTTAAAGCACTCCACATGACACGTGAGTCAGTAACTTGATCACAAACCGACAGACAGATCTTGATGAGAGCGGTTTAATCTGCGGTACCCCACTCAGAGTGTCACTTCAGATACAACATTCTTTCTTTAATGAACGTGATTTGGAATCACACTGCTTTGCCCAGACCAGTCTCTCAAATCTCTTTTATCATATCGATTACCACATCTAGATGATATCTCGGTGGATAATGAGTTTGTTGACTTGAACAGGGAGGTTGGAACAGTCTAATCTTTATCCATCTCTAAATCTGGATTTTGTTGAATAATTCAATTCAACCCAGGCTCATTGGAATAACATGCCGCTATCAGTTTGCAAAACAGAATACACTTCAGTTTGCAGCTGAAACAACCACTAGTGGCAGTGAATCACCAACAAAATTCATTCCTTTTCACACAAATTATTATTACGGGGCAGATTATTGATTAATAAATACTTTTTTTTGCACAGTTTCTTGCAGAATGCTGTGTTATGACCTTAAAACACTTTAAATGCAAACTTGCTCGGTAGCACACCCGGTACAGCCTTACACTTGCAATGCGGATCGCTTGGGTATGAGTCCTGCCAAAAACAAGTCACGAAAAAAGAAGCTCAAAGACTTTTAAAAGCAAGGTAAAATAGCTTTAAAGGGGTCATTGGATGCAAAACTCACTTTTACATGTAGTTTGAACATAAATGCGTTTATGTTTTTAATCTCTATAAATATTATCAACTTTTTTAAATCAAGCCATTCTCAGTTTATTGGACATGTGATCTCACACCAACCAAGACCGCTTCCACGATAGTTGATTGACACAGCCGTCTTACCTTAGACCTGCCCTGAGTGAGCTGTGAGCAGTCCGACCTCCAGTGTTTTGATGCCAGAGCAGGAGTAGACAAGAATGGCTCCTAAGAGACTGAGGTGTTCTGTTGTTGGATGTAATAATGATCATAGCAGTCATCATTTAGTCCCAAAATCTAAACTGCTGAAGACACAGAGGATCAGCAATACTTTAGTTTTTGAAGGGAATGCGCTCTCCATTCTACCTTAATGCGTCTATGTTCTCGCAAATCATTCGTGATCCAGCTGCACTGACAGAAGAAGTGAGTATAAGAGTTTTTTTTATGAATCGTTGCAAATCGTCTTTCCTAATAGTTTCGTGGCTAAATGCGGCTAAAGTGAACAGGACGGCTCATCACCCTACAGAAGAAACGGGCGGAGTGAGGAGAGCTCATTAGCATTTAAAGGGAAATGCAACAAAACAGGTTGCTGTGAAAGAAGCTGATTTTGACAAGGTAGAAAGAGTGTTGTTTTACACTACCATTGAGAAATTTTAACCAAAGTATATTATGCACTCTTAAAAATAAAGGTTCTTCAAAAGGTTCTTCAAGCAATGCCATAGAAGAACAATTATTGGTTCCACAAAGAACCATTCAGTCAAAGAACCATTTCTTGCTTACCTTTTTATAATCTGAAGAACCTTATTTGCCACAAAGAACCTTTTGTGAAACAGAAAGGTTCTTCAGATGTTAAAGGTTCTTTATGGAACCATTTAGACAAAAAGGTTCTTCTATGGCATCGTCAAGCACCTTTATTTTTAAGAGTGTAGACTTTTCATTAAGACCTTAAAGAATCATTTCAACATGTGGAAAATGGGCATTCAATGACCCCTTTAACAAATGCATTTTTAATCACACTTATGGCATATGTTAAAAAACACAGGTTTAGTGTATGTAGTGTGTTATTTTCAAACAGAATAGAGCATTAACCTACCCATGCTCACTGAAAATATATGCTTCTACCTATATTTCTGCAAAACTCAAAATACATACCTATATGTGTACAACTGCAGTTTCCATTTAAAATGAATATAGAGGCAGTAAAACTCTGAGAAGTTTTATTCATTTTCCTACAAAGTATGATTTACTGAGCCAGAGTTTCAATTAGGAAAGCCTAATTCTTGCACAGTTCCTTGCACAATAATATGATATGACTTTAATACAATTTTAACATTCAAGATTTGAAAACTGATACTTCTGAATTTTAGCGCCACATATCTGGCTTCATATGTATGCGATACGGCATTGTGCATGTGAGGTGAAGTGCTCTGGTACGTACTCTGTGAAACTATGGTTTGACAAAACAGCTCAAACCCGTGTACAAGGAAGTTGAAATAGCACGGTTTCATCAGCGAATGCATTTTTATATCTCTTTTGCTTTTGTTAACACTATCAGGTAGATTTAAGGTTGGGTTTAGCATTAGCATTAACCTTTTAGTGACACTCCCTGGATATTTAAATTATGAATCACCGCAATACGTATACCTGAACCACCATAATAAAAATGCCACTATACATGCCTGCAGCATTATAAAAACGTGGCCATGGTCACATATTTAATGTGCGTTTTATTGTTGCAGAAACAGTTCCACAAGCACGTATTTACCAACCTGGGTTGGTAAACTTGCTTGTTAGCGCACCTGGTACAGCATTGCATTTGCGATGTGGAGCGCTTGGGTAGGGGTCCTGTCAAAAACAAGTTGCAATAAAGGAGTTTAAAGACTTCTAGAAGCATATGCATTTATATCCCACATTTGCATTTGTTAGCAATACTAGTTAGATTTAGTGTAGGAGGTATGTTGTTTTCAAGCATGTCAAAGCATTAACCTTTGGGTGTTTAATTTCCGAACTGCTGCAATACATACAAAATTTCTCATCTGTTTTGAATAAAATGGAATGCTTTTCAGCACTAACTACTGGACATGTCGCAAAACATGCAAAAAGCAACGTAATCTCAATTTGCAGAAACGTCACACAGTTTTTCCAGTAAGCCTGGGTTGACAAATTTCAGTCTGTAAGATTTTGTGGCACTTTGGTCGGGTTCAAATCCTTGAAATGATCTTCCAGATTCTCAGACTCATTCGCCAGCATTCACTCTATTTGGGGGGAAGGGGAAACAAAGCTTTGGGTTACCAGCAGATCCATGTGCTCTGCTTTGGCATTTGTTGGCAGCAGCTGCTGCTCTGACACTACTGAAATCCATGGTCAAAGTCATCAAGTTAGTTTGTGCCAAGCCACAATAATTGCTTTACCACCATAAAAGATGGAACAACAAGTGAAAAAACATACAACTCATATGCAATTACAAAATACAGACCACCAGATCTTATTGACTTAAGATCCAGAGGAAAACGGTAATCTTCAGAGATTGTCCTTTCAAAGTTCATTAAATTCTCCTAAACATCCTCAGAAAAAATTAAAATAGATACAAAGGAGAAACTTTTTGGCATCCGGTAAGTGTATTGAGCTGTAAAAGTAATGGGATTTGCATAACCCTGACTAACTGACTTGTGATTGCAGACTTTGTTATCTTGGAAATGTCTTTGGAAACTCTTTGGAGTTTTTTCTCAGGAGAAACATTTGAGAAGCAGAAGACGTTCGCAAGGAGAAACATCAGAGATCTCAGGGAGTGCAGTCACAGAAATCCCTGAAACTTGAGATGGATTTAAACAAATCTGGCTTGATGTATACTCAAAGCTTCAAAGTCTCAAAGCGTCATGTGGTACCAGAAACTGGAAGATCTCAAAGAGGTCTGGATATGCAACATCGCTGTTGAGAATATGGCTGTTTAAAATAACACAGGCCTGACTTCAAGGTCTGCTTCTGTGGGAACAAGTAGGTCTCTATGCTTTCTTCATGCCTTTACTTTGCATAGCCGCCAAGTCGAGATTTGGCCACTGTGCATTCGGTAGCTGGGCTCGGATACTTATCGAGGGGAAGAACGAATATCATGTTGACAGAGAGAGAGGGGAGGAGATTTCAATAACTCCCTTTTCCACCAAAAGCCTCTTTTCTTCTCACTCTTCGCTCCCCCTCTCCTTTTCCTCCAGAGGAGAATGAGTGGGGAGGACGGAGAATAATAAATAACTTCATCATTCCAGTGTCTAATTTCAAAGCGAGGTGAACGGCAGGGTCGGGATATGATGAAGGAAGTAGAGGTGGACTCCTGGGAAGAGCCATCTAATGATCTGGGACCCAAAAGCGAGGGTGGGGAGGAATGGGCCTTGCAAATTAGATCTGGAGCCACCCAGCCTTTCCTCTCCTGGAGACTATAGCGTTTCAGTTGAGGACAAAGCCTCTTGCATCCGCGGCTCTACCGGCAGCCTAAGACTGCGTGTGAACTCGCGCAAGGAGGGAGGATGAATCATCTCAATTTTTGAATGTGAAACATAAAACATGTTCCTTTAAAAGAAAAATATTTCTGGTGTTTAAAGGTAAAGCTTGTCATTTTATGATGCTACAACACTTTATTCCAGCAAAAAACTATAAATAAGCCATTCGCGGGTCATCTTCCTGAAGAACACTGTGACCCAGTGGTGCTTTTAAAAACCTGCTCTGACCGAGCAGTCAAAACCTGTGGAAACTTTAGCTTATTTAATAATCATTGCAGAAACTACTTAAGTACAAACTGAATGTATTATTTTCAGACATTTAATACGATTATGAATCGCTATATTATAGTCAACTCAGGCTCATTAAAAATACATGCCTCTACCTACGTTTCTGCAAAACTCAATAAACAGACCTATACTCATGAATGGCTGCAGTTTCCAGTTGAAATGAACACTAGAGGCAGTAAAACTTTGACAACTTTTATTCCTTTTCACACAACGTATGATTTACAGGGCCAAAGTTTTAATTAACAAAGGCTAATTTTCGCACAATTCCTTGCACAATATTATGTTATGACTTTAAAACAGTTTTGTTGGCAATCACAGAGGTCAGACGTTTCTTGTAGTTGACCACCAGGTTTGAACACATCTCAGGAGGGATTTTGTCACACTCCTCTTTGCAGATCCGCATTTAAAAAAAGTTATAAATTAATTTGCATTTTAATGAGTGAAATAAGTATTTGATCCCCTATCAATCAGCAAGATTTCTGGATTCCAGTTGTCTTTTATACAGGTAACAAGCTAAAATTAGGAGCAATCTCTTAAAGGGAGTACCTGTATAAAAGACACCTGTCCACAGAAGCTATCAATCAATCAGATTCCAAACTCTCCACCATGGCCAAGACCAAAGAGCTGTCCAGGGACAAGATTGTAGACCTACACAAGGCTGGAATGGGCTACAAGATCATTGCCAAGCAGCTTGGTGAGAAGGTGACAACAGTTGGTGCGATTATTCGCAAATGGAAGAAACAGAAAATAACTGTCAATCTCCCTCGGTCTGGGGCTCCATGCAAGAGAACGATGAGGAATCAGCCCAGAACAACACGGAAGGATCTTGTCAATGATCTCCAGGCAGCTGAGGCATAGTCACCAAGAAAACAATTGGTAACACACTACGCTGTGAAGGACTGAAATCCTGCAGCACCTGCAAATATTTCCAATGAGCCTTGGTTTATTATAGTAGTTGTTTCACCAATGACCAATTTTTTTTTTGGAGAACTCTCATAGCATGAAATATATAGTTTTTCCCTGTTTGGGGCTTTGACATCACAGTCCATTAACCTGGAGCAAGGAGTTGTAAAAATACCAATAAGTTTGAATAATAGCTTATGAATGTGATTCTCACTTGTAGTTGAAAGTCATAACGCCATTTAAGGAAAATATAAAATGTACAGTCAGCCACTCATTATCACATCATAAACCCCAACAAAGTGACCATGACTTTGATGTGAATCTCAAGCTTTGAAATGTTTCCTTTTTCTTCTGTATCATTTTTATGTCCCCCCTCCTTGACCGAGCCATCAGATTTCTGCTGTTTTTCTTACTTTGTTCATTCCTAATTGCAGGTCTATGAAAACAAAGTGTGAAGATCGAATCCAGAGTGCCATGGCACTCCAAAGTCAACTCTAAAGTCCATGACTCTCTCGTGCAAATATTCCTGTAATGCTTTTTTTTTAACCCTCATTTTCCAAAAATAGAGTTACACTAGCAAACGTGAGAGAGATGAAGTGTGGACAAAAACATGGGTTCCCACCTCCCATTGCAGCTGCTTTCTTCAAAGTGCATTCCACTGGAAACATAATGGCATGTGGGTGTGGAACAACATGAAGTTTAGCAAACAATGACAGAATTGTAATTCTGAGTGAACTATAGTTTTATATTTTTGGTTCAGTTGATTTCTTCTTTCTTAGTCTGATTTCTTACAGACTGCTGCCTGTGAGTTGCCTCTCTGGCATGAATGCAAGTTTGATAATGATAATATTTAGAATCAGATGTGGCATTCACATTAATGCATTCAGCAGATAATTTTAACCGAAGCAACAATAGAGGAACATAAGCAATTTGTCACAGAGCCAAGCAATACAATGCCAGATTCTGGAAAGCTAGACTAGGAAACAAGCTATGACAGCCCATTTCTGCCATGTAATAAAACAATTAACAAGGTAATTGCAACTTTTTATCTCACAGTTAAAACTTTTATATATATAAACTTCTGAGAAACAAAATACGTTTTATGAGATTCAAACTCAGAATTGTTTGTTTGAGATTTATACAGCATCTTAAAGTGAAATCTAAAAAGAAATATTGGGCTGTGATACAACTATTCAAAATCTGGAATCTGGTGCAAAAAATCTCAATATTGAGAAAATCGACTTTAAATTTGTCCAGATAAAGTTCTTAGCAATGCATATTACTAATCAAAAATTAAGTTTTGATATGTTTACAGTAAGAAATTTACAAAATATCTTGGAACATGGAACATGATACTTAAAATCATAATTTTGACCCATGCAATGTATTTTTGGATATTGCTACAAATATACCCATGCTACTTAAGACTGGTTTTGTGGTCCAGTCCAGAGTCACAAAAGTTTGTGTCTAACAATTCTAATTTATTTGCAGAAATAAGTCCAGATTTTGAGAGAAAAAGCAGCAATTAAATTAATATCTCGCAATTCACACTTTTTTGTCTCTTCAGTGGAACAAAAATAAGCAATTATGTTTTTTTCCCTGCAATTCTTAGTTTATATCTCGCAATATTGTTCATATTCTGCGATTTTAACTTTTTTTCTCAGAATTGCAAGAAACAAAGTCAGAACTGTGAGTTATAAACTCAAAACTGTAAAAAAAAAGTTATAATTGTGAGATAATATGGAATATATGGAAATGGGAATCCATATTTAATTCAATATAGAAGAATAGATGGCAAAAATTACTTGGCAATGCCAATGACATGTGACAATGCATGGATTGTGATAAAGTCCTATACAAGGCCCATGCAGTCAAAATGTGCATATCTGTTTTCACATTGACCTACAAATTGCTTACTTGTAGTTGCTTTTGCATAGCTGCCTTGCCAGTGAGAAAATGATTCAGCTTTATCAGTTTTGTAAATTAACTAATTGCAAAACTTAAGACAAACAAAGAGAGTGGTGCAAATTAAGTTACTTTGCTCATAGTTATTGCTTTATAGGTGAAGACTTCTTCTCACACACAGCTTTGTAGTAACTGTTCACTTTCTTCTTTGACCCCTGAGCTGACAGGCACTCATCCAATTTTCCCCTATAAAAGAATGAACAGAGAAAACACTGACCGACATCAAAGTCAAACTAGAAAATAAAATCACATTGGCAAAAAAATTCCTTGGCTCCACGTCGCGCATTCCTCAAAACCCAATATCTCGTCATAGCTGTAAGTTTATGGAATTATGACCTGGGCATATATACGGAAAATGCTGTTAAACACACCGAGTGAAACCTGCAACAGCTGACAGCGCGCAGCAAATAAACAAACCCACAAGGCAACGGCATTGTTCTCCTACTTATTAAACGTGTTTGGCTTCGGTATGTTTGTTTCAATTTTTCGCAAAATTTACGACAGGCTTTACTTTCATGTTGGCTGAGTTATGTGGTGCTCTCTGGCAGAGCTACAGTAGGAGCTTTGAAGTGCAGCCATAAATGCTGCGCGTACGCGGCCAACATTGCATGCTGCTGTAGAGGTGGAAGCAGGACACAGGTTCGAGCAGTCAGTGGGGGGGGGAGAGTGTTGAAGCCATCCTGATATCACCAGATCCACTCCAAGTCTTTGCAGACCACATGAGAGATGAAAGTGCACCGCACTTTTTAGCCACGCCAGAACGCCGCTCAAGGAGTGTAGCACACACTGTTTCATGCAAAAGTTAGATCTGGATCACAAATATCAAAATGAAAGGCAGGTGCTATAATTACACCGGTTCTGTTTGAAACATGTACTTATGTGACAGCACTCTGGGTTTAGCAGGTGTTTTTAATGGTATGTTATATGTTAAGTTAGTGCATGATTGGGTTTAAAGGGGTGCTATTATGCTTTTTCACTTTTTGAAGTTTAGCCAGTGTGTGGTGTGTATGTATGGGCATAGAAAACATCTACAAAGTTACAAATCTCAAAGTCCACTCCAAAGGGACCTATTCCTTTTCAAGAACTACAACAAAATCGTATAAATCGTATAAAAGCGAGCATTGACTAAAGTGCTCCGGTTGTGACCCCTGTGACTAGTTTTGTGGTCCAGGGTCACAAATGTAAATGTTTTATCATTAGCCATTTTTGACTCATTTACATAGGACTTAAGTAAATTTTTATATGTAATTTCATAATTCGGTTGTCTTTGAAATATGGTTAAAGTGTACTGCTGAATGTATCGATAAGCATTTATGGTAAAATAAAATATACTTTAATGTTTTTGTAAGTGTTTTTGACACTTGTATGTCATATTTAAATATGTTTAAATTACACTTTTATTTTATTACATTTAAAGTACATTATCTTACAATATATCAACCTAATGCAATATTAAATAAGACATTAATGCACATGTAATTTAAGTACTTTACATGTGCATTAATGTTGGTCAACATCAAAATAAGTGTAAAAGATTAAGGCCCAGTTTCACAGACATGGCTTAGATTAAACCATGATTAGGCCATTTCAAATAGGGCAGTTAAGTACTTTTTATAAACATGCTTACAAAAATACATCACTGGTGTGCATCTTGAGACAAAACAAAGGCACTGATGTATTTTAAGATCTGTCAGTGCAAGTTTCTTCCCGTTTAAACAGCTCAGACTTACATTTTAGTCTAGGACTAGGCTTAAGCCTTGTCTGTGAAACTGGGGGTAAGAGTATTAGCCTACCATACTGATTACAATTAAGATTACAGTTAGGTGGTCTTTTATCTACAAGTATTCAGTACAAATAAGCACACTTCTTTTTAACAAGGGACAGGAAATGTAAAACTGATTCACATAATTTCATAACTAACACTGCACTATTAGCAGCAATCATAACAGAAGTTATTCATCAAATGAAAAGTGAGCATGCAGAGTATGTTTTGCCCATGTTTGCTTCATTACCTGATTTCCATAACTGAATCATGTGCTAAAACAATGCAAAAAGCACATGCAAAGAAAACACGCGATCCCTAAAAATCATAATGCATGTGAATATGTGTACTTCGTTTGAAGAGAGATTTCTAATGTGTGAATGACCGGAGGACGACCTGCGAGCTTCATCTCTTTGAGAGCTCATCTGGAGGCCATCATCCTCTATTCGCACTGAAAACTTAAATCACCTCAGAATGGGCTGACTCAGAATGGTCAGTTGTTTTAGTCATTGCTATGCTTAGTACGAATGTGGCAAGTCTTTCATCAACGCTGACTGATGAGCACTAAGTGGTGCGCCATGAGCGTCTCACGGGGGATGAGCCGGTGACATCATGCTTTAAAAAAAGAACAACATGAAAAGAAAACTCAAAGAAAAACAATGTGATGAAAAATCACAGCCGTCAGAGAGCTGTTCCTCCCCTCTTAAACCGGCCAGTATGATAAAAGCAGAGAAAGTTATTAAGCTAGTTGACGTGACATGCTTCGTTATATGTCCAAGGTGTCATAAAAGTCTTTTATAGAATGAATGAATATATAAAATATGTACAATATATGTGGACCCACTTTAAATTAAGACACTTTAACAACTACAGTTGAAGTCAAAAGTGTACATACACCTTATGTTAATTATTTGACAAAAATAATAGGGATCATACAAAATGCATGTTTTTTTTTATTTAGTACTGACCTGAATAAGATATTTCACATAAAAGATGTTTACACATAGTCCACAAGAGAAAATAATAATGAAATTTATAAAAGAGACCCTGTTCAAAAGTACATACTGTACACTTGATTCTCAATACTGTGTTGTGAATTATCACAGCTGTTTTTATTTATTTATTTATTTATTTTTTTATATAGTTGTTCATGAGTCCCTTGTTTGTCCTTAACAGTTAAACTGCCTGCTGTTCTTCACAAAAATTTGTCCCACTCAGCATTTTTGTGTATTTGAACCCTTTCCAACAATGACTGTATGATTTTGAGATCCATCTTTTCACACTGAGGACAACTGAGAGACTCATATGCAACTATTACAGAAGGTTCAAACACTCACTGATGCTTCAGAAGGAAACACGATGCATTAAGAGCAGGGAGTGAAAACATTTGAACAGAATGAAGATGTGTACATTTTTCTTATTTTGCCTAAATATCTTTTTTTATTATTAATATTTTAGTACTGCCCTTTAGAAGCTACAGAAGATACTTACAAAATAAGTTAAATTTACCCTGATCTTCAAATTCAAAAAGCACTTAATGCATTGTTTTTCCTTTTGAAGCATCAGTGAGCATTTGAACCTTCTGTAATAATTTTGTATGATTCCTCTTATTTTGGTAAAATAATTAACATTTTGCAGATTCTGCAAGATGTATGTAAACTTTTTGACTTCAACTGTATGTATATACTTATATGTGACCCTGGACCACAAAACCAGTCTTAAGTCGCTGGGGTATATTTGTAGCAATAGCCAAAAATACATTGTATGGGTCAAAATTATTGATTTTTCTTTTATGCCAAAAATCATTAGGAAATTAAGTAAAGATCATGTTCCATGAAGATTTTTTGTAAAATTCCTACTGTAAATATATCAAAATGTAATTTTTGATTAGTAATATGCATTGTTAAGAACTTAATTTGGACAACTTTAAAGTGATTTTCTCAGTATTTAGATTTTTTTGCACCCTCAGATTCCAGATTTTCAAATAGATGTATCTCGGGCCAAATATTGTCCTATTCTAACAAACCATACATCAATAGAAAGCTTATTTATTGAGCTTTCATATGATGTATATATCTCAGTTTTGTCAAATTTAACCTTATGACTGGTTTTGTGGTCCAGGGTCACATATTTAAAATATTAATTTGATACAATGCACTTATTGTGTACATACATGTTTTTCACTCAATAAAATAAATACATTCTTGTAAATACATCTCTAATTTCTGTAGTTACATCTATGTAATTACACAATTAACCCACCCTTGAACTTAACCTAAACCTTCCCATGCCTAAACTTACCCATGTCTCACCTCAATAGCAGCAAGTGATTTCCAATTCAACATGAAGTACACTGCACCAAAAATGCTTTATTTAGCAGTTAAAGACAACTTATATAAAGTGGGACCAAAAATGTTTAATTAATAAAATCGCTTAATAAATTAATAAAATTTAACATTAAAATGCTTGCCTCAGATCATATTGCTTCAAAGCAGCTTCTCAGTATTAAACAGAAAAGTAATAGAATAAATTAGGCAAATCCTGCTATAAAACTCAATACAAAATAAGCAAATTCAATACAAATCAAATTCAATAGGGTTATAAGCATCTGTACTGTCAATAAGTCAGTAATGTTGTTTAAGTCTGTTTATTGTTGATTAAATTCAGTTTAACAAGTAAGTTATAAACAAAGTTGAATTAAAATAAAGTTTGATATCGCACATAAAACACATGCAAACACTCATGGTAAATACTGTCACTTAAGAAAATGTGACCTTATTATGACAAGGCATAATTAGTTTAGATTGTAAAATCTGATTATATAACCAAAAATTTATGATTTAATAAAAAAAAGAAAAAAAAAAAAGAAAAAGAGGTTTTACCGTAAAATGACCCTGGACCACAAAACCAGTCTTAAGTAGCACAGGTATATTTGTAGCAACAGCCAACCACACATTGTATGGGTCAATATTATTGATTTTTCTTTTATGCCAAAAATCATTGGGATATTATGTGAAGATCATGTTCCATGAAGATATTTTGTAAATATCCTACCGTAAATATAGCTTAAACTTAATTGTTGATCAGTAATAGGCATTGCTAAGAACTTCATTTGGACAATTTTAAATGCGATCTTCTTAATTTTTCGATTTTTTTGCACCCTAAGATTCCAGATTTTCAAATAGTTGTATCTGGGCCAAGTATCATTTGTATCATCAACTTTCAGATGATTTATAAATCTCAATCCCAAAAAACTGACCCTTAGGACTTGTTTCGTGGTCCATGGTCACATAAGTTACTTCATGGTTACACCACTTGACATTTTACGAGTCATTAAATAGAAACTTTTTTGAAAACTCTCATACTTTTTGAGTTAGATTTTTTTTTCAATCTTGTACGCTCTAATTAATCATTGACCCATTATTCAGGAAAAGCGTAACACAGTGTGACACTATATTACTTTTAATGTGGTGTGGTAAAGTAGTCTTTGCTCAACCAGAAAGCACAAACACCATCTTTAAAGGACATCTGGAGATGATTTGTGCCTATCCTTTATCACTTTTTTGCCATTGGTATATTATCACTGTGTGGTACTCTTGCAATGTGCTTAAGGTTCAAACCAAAGTCTCAAAGTACTCATTTAATCCAACCAATCACAATGCAAAGATATATAACCAGCTGCTTACCTTCTCACACGTTTCTGCCAACCATGAGTACTTCGGTCATCACAAGACAGGCTGATATCTGCTCCGCCTGATATCTAATGACAAACTGAAAGTCTTTGCGTCATTTTCCATGCCATTGAACGCAGAAGTGCGTGTCCAGTATAAACTGTGCCTGAGTATGTAATAGCTTCAGGATTAATCAGTTAATTGCCAGGCCTTCCTTCCTGAACACTCTGACTTAGCAGGGGACTTCATCTTCTGGCTATTGAAGATCACTAGATGTTCCTGGGAAAGGACAGCTCTGACTCTTGGATGATGAAGTAGCGAGAGGTCTAGTGCACCCAGCACAACTTGTTCTGAGGTAAATGCCCCTTTTGACTTAAAGAACACTTCTTCAGCCTCCTGGGTCCATGTCACATTTTCCAGCTGTCTTTTCCATGTTGAGTCTGTGAAGGGGCAGGCCAACAAGAAATAAATTGGGATGAAACAAATATAGTATAGTCTGCCAACCTATGGAAAGAACGTACCTTGGTTTTCTTCAATGCTTCAACCTTCTCCTGGAGCTTTAACAATCTCCTCTGTTTTAAGCACATGTTTCACAGTTTGGCAGAGCGGGACACTTTTGGGGGGTCGGCGGTTAGTGGAACCCAACCAGCACCTTTTGGAAACCAAGAAGATGCTTTTTAGGACTCAACATCTCCCAGTAGGCCAAGACAAGCTGATGGTGAAGACTTGCTGGATAGTGGAAGAAACTCTTCTGTAAATAAAAAGTTTAGGATTAGCAGCTAAAAGAAAAGATGAAACACTAAAGGGGCCACCAGTTCAACCGTTTCACTTAAAGCCTGCAAACAAATTGTCCCTGCTGGAGAAATGAAACAGACCACGACAGCCCACAGAGTAAGGACAAATGCCACAGCCTCAAGCGTCAAACACGCGACAGCCAACTTTGCTTTAAAACACAGCCAGGAAGAAATTCCAACAACAGCCACTTCATGAGGATTGAAACCAAAAGTCTATTTTATGAGAGAAAACTTAAGAAAGTATTTGTTTTGCATATGCAAATTGTGTACTTTTTTCAGGTTATTAATATCTTGGTTACATTCTTACATTGATGTTGTTCCAAACCTGTATCCATTTATTTTTTCTGTGGAACACAAGAGCACAAATGTTGATATGTGTTATATTAAAGATAATTTCAGGATGAGTAAATGACAACAGCATCTTCATTTTATGGGTGAACTCTTCCTTTAACATTATATAAATAGACATGCATGAAAATATGCTTTAATAAAAAATAATTTGAGGTGTAACCTTTTTTATGAAACTTAAAGCAGTCAGGGCATGAGGAAGCAAATTTCATTTGATCTTTTGACATCTTGGAGCTCATAAATACTATAAATAATACTAATAGGCTGAGCAATTACACCATTCTTACTGGATTTGATCAAAACCCTACAGCATTAAACAAATTATAAATAATCATAGACCTTGAATGTTTTTCTTCACTAGCAATTAAGATTAATTACATTATCTTAGTCAGTACCATGTGAACTATTTATCTTGCCATACTTCGCCTTAGAAAATCTAAGTTCAGACATTGTGACAAAAAGAAACAAACCGGTCCCGTCTCAAAATGTCAGATCCACTATCAAGCTGCCTATAGAGGGCAGGCATAAACAGACAGTGTGATACAGGTCTGATTTAGCATGTGGGGGATCTCCTTCAGCCATTTGTCAGTATTGGAGACAGAGACACAGTTACACACAAATGTAGTCCATCCCTCCCACACAGCAAGAGAAAAGGTGGAAGGAGGTGAGATTTAGGACACAGAATGTGTGGTCTGAGCTTTCAAAGCAACTGAAATTTACCAGAATCAAGTGAAACGGCACTTAGTTTATGAAAGATAAGACTCTAGTATGTGTTTAAAGTAGCTTGTGGACATCTCCTAAATCTCTGTGAGCAAACAATGATGTTCAGTGTAACAGAGCTATGGAACTTTTTATTAGACTGGGATTTTATGCAAGTACGCTGTGCTTTTTTCTTCAGCGAAAGGTCTGATGTAGGTCCTGAATGAAAATGTTTAATGGGTGTGAATTGAGGAAAGTGACTGGCTGAAAAATATTTATGAACAGCCATGAAACTATACGCTGTATAATCTCAATGTATGCTACATTCTAATGTTCTTGTAACAGAAATAGGACAGGATAAAAGTGTTGTTCTCACTTTTCAGTTTAAACCATGCATCATGACAACTGGCTGGCCAATCAATGGTTTGATTTTTACTAAAACTTGGGATTTGGTGAGTATTAATTTTGGACGCTGGTCCTGAATAGAAGTAAAAATCAAAGCCAACATGAGATAGAATAGGGTGCTTAAATGTCCTGGTTCCACTTTACTTAAAATGGCTGTAAATATCTTCAAGTATAGATGTCAAAAATACCAGTAAATTATAAAGTCGTTAATATATTATCTGACAAAAACTTGAGTACACTGTTAAAAATAAAGGTGCTTCATGATGCAATAGAAGAACTGTTTTTGTCTAAATGGTTCCATAAAGAACCTTTAGCATCTGAAGAACCTTTATGTTTCACAGAAGTTTCTTTGTAGTGAAAGAAGTTTCTTCAGATTATAAAAAGGTAAGAAAAAAATGTTTTTTTAAGAACCTTTGACTGAATGGTTCTTTGTGGAACCAAAAATGGTTCTTCTATTGCATTGCTGTGAAGAGTATAGGGTCATTCCTTGACTCAAACAGAGGTCTCTGGCTTAAATTTTTTATTTCGCTAATATTTTATTCTGAAGAAAGATAAATATATATAGTGTTGAAAGTGAAATTATTAAATGTCATGGAAGAATATTTACTGAGTATTGCACTATTTTGTAGAGGAGGTGAAAATGGCAATTTTCACCTTAGATTCAGAGCCAAATTACAGGAGGATACATTGGCTTTAGAAAGATAGCACCATTATTTTTTAGCACATTTATTTGTTATTTTTACATAGAGGTATGTTAGTAAAATCTGTTGACTTTAGCCATCTTTGTTGCATTATGTGCCAATGGTGACCATTCAAAAATGGGGAAACAGGACTTTTCAAGTTTTCTCTCCAAAGTTAGCATACCTGTGACTCAAGTAGTATTAGAGATATCTTAATGTCAGTTTAGATTTTGGGTCTTAACATACTTTCTTTTTGGCATCTAAGGCCCAGCCCTATGGTTCACGTCCAGAGATACTGCAATCTCAATATGGCTCCAGGAGTAAATCGTTAAATTGTACACATTTTCAGTGAATAAAATAGGAAGATTATAGGCACACAAACTTAAAAATAATAATAATAATAATAATGATTATGGCATTTTGACAGGTTTGTTCAATGCAGTTGTTTTAACAGATGGAAACAAGATACATCTCTAGTTTCAACATTATTTGTTCTTCAAACATTCATCTTTAAAGGAAAATAAGTGTCATATTTTTGCAAAGTAACACATTTGATTTTTGGCCACTAAAATGTGTACATTTGAATGATTTACTCCTGGAGCCTTTTTGAGATTGCAATATCTCTGGAACTGACCCATATTGGGCATTTCAAATTAAGATGCTAAAAGGAAAGTATGTTAAGACCCAATAACTAAAGGGGCATTGAGATATCTTTAATACTTCTTGAGTTACAGGCATGCAAACTTTGGAGAAAATACTTGGAAAAGCGCCATTTCTCCATTTATGAATGGTCACCGTTGGTACATAATGTAACAAAGATTGCTAAAGTAAACAGATTTTACTAACAGACCTACCAATCTCTGTGTAAAAGTAACATTATGATGCTGCCATCTCTCTGAAATCATTTTAAACCCCCTGTAATTTGGCTCTGAATCTCAAGTAAAAATTGCCATTTTGACACCCCTCTACAAAATAGTGGATTACTCAGTAAATATTCATCCATAACATTTAATATTTTGACTTTCATCACTATACATGTCTGTCTTTCTTCAGAAAATATTAACAAAATCCAAAATTTAAGCTAGTGAAGTTCTTGAAATTGATTTGACATGGACTGACCCAGCAAGTTTAGTTCAGATTTGATTACTTTTGGATTTCCTTTTTCAATTTCTAGTCAGCTGCAACTTCTTAGTGATCTTGCAGTTAAAACTAAGTTTTTTTTTTTGTTGTTGTTGTTTTTTTGTTTACTTCCTGCAAATATGGAAAACAATAAAGGGTAGTTTCACATGGTTAGTGCAAATTGTCACATGACCAGAGCAGTTTATTTCCTATTTTCACCATGAGATGATGATGGCTGCATCAAAGCTCCAAAACATAAGGCTAGTAAAGTATAAAGATATGACGAAGATTTTTGGTACACATTATCTCAAAGGTGTCTAGTGTTAATAATATAGGGATTCACATATATTCAGTTTGTTAAGAGTGGTCTTGGGATGACGGTCACAATTGTGGCTAACAGTGAACTTAGGTATACAATATAAGTCCAATGCAGTCAGTGAAGATTGCTCCAAAATGTTGCAATGACAAAATATTGCACAAAAGTTCTAATGTTAGAAATTAGTTACAATATTGATGTTGCAATACTGGTATGGTAACAATTTCATGATATATACAATAAAGTAACAATTTTGAAATATGTTGATGATTTTATTTGGTCTTTTATCTCAGTATTCCTATGAATGTTCTATAAGGCTTTCTATGCATAACAGCAACCCTAGAATGTGATCAAACAGTTAATAGCTGGGCTAAGATATACAACCATTTTTATGACTGCAGAAATATTTTAACTCAGTTCAGTTGTGACCGACTATAAAACACAATTTCTCACACACTTTTCCTAAAAAAATGTCAATAAATAATTATTGATTATTTTAAAGTGCAACTAACGACACATTATTTGGATATTTTTAAGTCTGGGAAAAAATGGAGATTAAACTGGTTCATTTATGTTCACCAGCTTATAGCTTAACTTGTGCCTGTGTTCTTCTATTGCTCACAATACTTGGATAATTTCTGTACAATATTAAGGATTGAAAAGAATGCGAAGCAAGGCTTGGAGGCTACATGCCAAAACTGGACTAATGGACAAAGCTGTAAAAAAGCTGTACTGCAGCCATCACCTTAATGCTCACCATCAGAAAACATAAGAAGCATTTGTTTGCAAACGTATGTTGTTATACTTGGATAAAACAAGGCATCCTTCGTCATTAGTTAGAAATTTCACAGCACTAAAAGGTGAACGCGATCTGTGACGTGGATGAAGTATCGCGAGATAACACGGGATGAAAATGGCTGCAGTTAAACTACAGAAGAGTGTCGTGAATCAGGCTGGAAAACACACTGCTTCTGTCATCTTTCTTCATGGCTCAGGTGTTTTTAAAAGACTAAAACCTTTCTTATGCATACGCGGTGTGACCACAGTTATGAAAAGAAAAATGATATCCTACTGTACTAACCAGCGCGGTTCACACAGGACGCACCGCAGCTGAATGAAACGCAAGGTCTAGAGACGCGTTTTGTGTTGTGAAGTTGAACTGTATGACATGTCCTGTCAAAAACTCGCCGCTTGACTTCGACTGACTTGTTCAAAGAAAAATAATTAGAAGAAATCGTGCAGAGAGAGCGTTAAGAACGCAAATGAACTCTATGCCATTGAGCATTACAATTACATGTATGTGACCACAAAGTGAATGCGTTTAAAATCTCTGTCAGTCTTTACAATCCTAATTCCTAAACATTGCACATCCTTTTTATTTTTGTATTTTCGTATTTTCAGTGGGGCTTTCTAAGGCAGACATCACTGTTACAGTGATATTCATATTTATATACATTGTTTGTTCCTATTTAGGGACATATGGATTTGAACAAACCCAAAGTATTACACTTGGTGTGTAGTTTATCCTGTTATGGACATAATAGCATAATAGATTTACACTGAAGGAAGGTACGACATTTTGTAATGTAAATAGTGTGATTAGTGTGTTCACACTGAAAACTCCACTGAGAAAAATTCAATTTAAATATTTATACCTAGATGATGCACCTTATTTTAAAAAATGGAATATGGAAAGTTGGACACTTTATGCACTAAACTGTAATTACGTACTGGAAGAGGGGGAGAGGCTATCGGACTCTAATAATGAATGACAAAATAATCTGATAAAATGTACTATACACTAGAAGCCTGGTTTGCCATTAAAAATGAATTCTGAATTTGAAAAGAAATTCAATTGGGACTTTTTATCTCAAAATTCACACTTTTTTTCTTAGAACTGATATATAAACTTAAAATTGCGAGATATAATCTTGCAATTCGGACTTTTTTTCTTGCAATTGTGACTTTTTTTCTCAGTATTTTAAAATATAAACTTACAATTGCGAGTTTTAAAGTCAAATTCTGAGAGAAAAAAAAAGAATTTTCGTACAATTGTTTCATAATTATGAATGACAAAATAATCGTATATAAGTTATACACTAGACTATAGAAGCCTGTTTCTGCTGCTGAATTTTTTAAAGAAAAGTTAAATTGTGACTTTTTATCTAAAAATTTTAAATATGAACTCAAAATTGCGAGATATAATCTTGCAATTCTGACTTCTTATCTCAGAATTGTGAGATATAAACTTACAATTCCAAGTTATAAAGTCCAATTCTGAAAGAGAAAAAAAAATACTTTTTTTTTTTACAATTGTGTTGTTTAATTATAAATGACAAAATAATTTCTGCCACTAAATTAATTATGAACGACAAAATAATCGTATAAAAAGTTATACACTAGACTATAGAAGCCGGTTTCTGCTGCTGAATAAAAAAAAAAAAGTTAAATTGACTTTTTACCTAAAAAAAATGTTTTCTTAGAATTGAGATATGAACTCAAAATTGCGAGTTATAAAGCAAGAATTGCAAGATTAAATTTTGCAATTCTGACTTTTTTCTTACAATTGTAACTTCTTTTATCAGAATTGTGAGATATAAACTTACAATTGCGAGTTATAAAGTCCAATTCTGAAAGAGAAAGAAAATACTTTTTTTACAATTGTGTTGTTTAATTATGAATGACAAAATAATATGATAAAATGTATACACTAGACTAGACTTTAGAAGCCTGTTTCTGCCACTGAATTAAAAAAAAAAAAAAGTGAAATTTGGACTTTATATCTCAAAAATTTGACTTTTTTTCCTTAGAATTGAGATATGAACTCAAAATTGTGAGGTATAAGACAGAATTGCAAGATATAATCTTGCAATTCTCACTATTTTCTTGCACTTATGACTTCTTTTCTCAGAATTGTGAGATATAAACTTACAGTTGCGAGTTATAAAGTCTAATTCTGAGAGAGAAAAATTTTTTCTTACAATTGTTTCATAATTATGAATGACAAAATAATCCGTATAAAAGTTATACACTAGACTATAGAAGCCGGTTTCTGTTGCTGAATTTAAAAAAAAAAGTTAAATTGTGACTTTTTATCTCAAAATTTTGACTTTTTTTTCTTAGAATTGAGATATGAACTCAAAATTGCGAGTTATAAAGCAAGAATTGCAAGATTAAATTTTGCAATTCTGACTTTTTTCTTACAATTGTAACTTCTTTTATCAGAATTGTGAGATATAAACTTACAATTGCGAGTTATAAAGTCCAATTCTGAGAGAGAAAAATATTTTCTTACAGTTGTTTCTTAATCATGAATGACAAAATAACCTTATAAAATGTATACACTAGACTATAGAAGCCTGTTTCTGCCGCTAAATAGAAAAAAAGTTAAATTGTGACTTTTTATCTCAAAATTCAGATTTTTTTTCTTAGAATTGAGATATAAACTCAAAATTGTGAGATATAAAGCCAGAATTGACTTTTTTTCTGACTTTTTTCTTGTTGTCTGTAAAAAAAAGAAAGAAACTATAAATTTGAATATGTTTAGACATAGCTTTAATTTAGACACATTTGGAAATTCAGTCCAGTGTAAGATGTATGGTGGTGTAATAACTTTCATTATTTTCATTTAGGAGACACAGGGCCGGGTTTGCGCAGGTGGGTTTATGATGTGTTGGGACAAAACCTGGCATTTGAAAACATCCGGGTGATTTATCCCACAGCACCAGCCAGGTAAACATTGACTTATACATCACCTTCACAGCACCTTTACATCATTATTGGATAAATACAATAAATTATTAAAACAGCGAAATAGTTTCATAGTAAATGCATGTTTGTGACTGACATTTTTCTCTTTGTGAGGAGTCAGCTATAGTCTGACAGCCTCAGTCTCTGTAGTAGTATCAAAAAATCTAGTAATAAAATGTAATGAGTATTAATAATAATTTTACGAAAAAGAGAATAATAGATCAAAAGCAACCTGATACAATTTATTCACTTGCTTTATAGAAGCAATCTTATAAAAAAAAATTGATTTTGGATGCATGACAAAGATGGATACTGTAGGTCAGCATAAATAAATGAGAAATTAATAAACAATGAAATATAAAATAGAAAGAAAGACATAAGATAAGAAAATTGACATAATGCTGTCTGTAATTATAAACCATAAATATAACTTTGTCATTATGCTAAGAATTTATTGAATCAGCTAGGGATGTAATAATATCAAAATCTCACAATATGATAATATCATAATATTCCCATGATATGTTATTTATAGCGATATTTAAAAAATAATAATAATAAAAATTATTATTATATCTAATGCATTTTGAGACCCATGTTGACTTGTACCTGAACTTCAAACGGGACTCAACCCTCTTTTTATTTGTGATATAATGTCTCAGTCTAAATTACATTCACACTGGTGTTTAAGGAAGCCAAACAAATTAGAATATAATAATAATAACAACACTGACAGTAATAGCCATATATTGTAAAACATTTGCACTGCAAAATAAATTAAAATTAATATTTCATAGGTATATTGTTTTTGCTGTACACTACAGCAGGAAAATTACAATACTTCTTTCCTAGTAGAGCTTTTATTTTGATGGAGAGCTCCAGCTTCAGGGAAAACAGGCACACAAAAACACATCTCACTACAAATCTAGTCAAATACTGTAATCATCTGCTGCGAAAATAAAGCATAATTGGTGGCCTCTGCATTCCCAAATGCACGCTAAACTCAGCACATGCAATAAACAAGTTCTCTGCATTCATTGACTGTGAAAAGAGATGTTCTGAGGTGCGGAAAACCTCATGAGCTGATAGCCTCAACAATGTTTGCGCTTCGCTTTGAAATGTGCAGCGAAACCAGACTTAATAAAGAGATTAAGCCATATTGTGCTTTCAGTTTTAGTTCATTTGACAAATACTGTATCAAAGCATAATGGCCCAAAACACAACTTTAAAGACCTTTTATGTAAGAAAGTTTAAATATATTTTAAAAACTACACTTTTTGCCCCGAAGACCTGTTTCATATCATTATGTGACAATGATAATATCGAGACAGTTTTGCTATCGCGATATCATGATATTGATAATAATGTTACATCCCTAGAATCAGCATATAAACAACATTAACTGAATTCATTGCGCTCAGAACACATTTAATTCGTAAACTTTACATACTTAAAAAAAATTTTTTAATTGTAACTAAAAATGAAAGTTGGGTGTTTATAAGAAGAACCTTGAGACTTAAAGAGAGTTAAAGAGAAATCCTATTCAAATACAGTATATGTCACAAAAGTGAGTACACCCCTCACATTTCAGCAACCATTTTAGTATATCTTCTCAAGGGAAAATACTATAGAAATGAAACTTGGATATATATTTAGAGTAGTCAATGCACAGCTTGTATAGCAGTATAGATTTGCTCTCCTCTGAAAATAACTCAACATACAGCCATTATTGTCAAAATAGCTGGAAACAACAGTGAGTACACCCTAAGTGATAACAGTAGTATGTTGTTTAACCATGCAAAACCACATGTCCTATTCATCATGTTTGTTTTTTTCTGCTTGACTGGATTATACAAAGAACTCTCTGAGGATTTGAGAATTAGAATTGTTGCTCTCCACAAATATGGCCAAGACTATTAGAGGTTCAGTAACACCAAACCAAGTTACCAAGTTGAAAATCGTCCCAGAAGGAAGCCTCATCTGAAGCTGGCTCACAAGAAAGCCCGCAAACAGTTTGCTGAAGCAGTGTTGTTTTTGACAACCATCTTAGATTTAGTCTTAGTCTTAGGGACTAAAATGCTTCTTAGTTTTAGTCAAATTTTAGTCACTTCTATATGTGATAGTTTTAGTCCAATTTTAGTCGACGAAAAGTCAAAAAGGTTTTAGTCTAGTTTTAGTCGACGAAAAGTCAAAAAGGTTTTAGTCTAGTTTTAGTCAAAAAAAGGGGAAAAAGTAGTCTTTTAACAAATTAATGTAGGTCAGTAAGTATTTTGCTGTTGGGTAGTGTCACTTATAAGTTCTGAATAGCAGATCTATAGTTCAACACAATGTGAGCTTCCGGATCGACTATTTTCACCAATAATTACAATAATGAAGGAATGTTTTAGAACATAAAAGACAAACAAGGATGGAATGCTAAAACGACTTGCCATACTAGTATAGCAAAGAGTATTTAATGCTAAAACGGCTTGCCATAGTGTCAGATACTTTTTAGGTTTTAATTGGCATGCACAATAAGCGGAAATGTCATGCATTTTAAACATCTGACGGACCACCCACTAACATTTTCGTCTATTCTCGTCTCGTCAACGAAAACTCACACACGTCTCGTCATGTTTTAATCATCAACGAGCCATTTTTATCTTGTCATCGTCTCGTTATCATCATGAAAAAAAGTGGCGTCAACGAAATGATTTCGTCATCGTCATCGTTGACGAAAACAAGACAACCTGTCCAAGAGCATGAATTATTGGAACCATGTCCTGTGATCTGATGAGACTTTAAGATAAACTTGTTTGGCTCAGATGGTGTCCAGCATGTGTGCCGATGCCCTGGTGTGGAGTACCAAAAAAATGTGTCAAGCATGGTAGTGGTAGCATCATGGTCTGGGGCTGCATGAGTGCTGCTGGTACTGGGGAGCTGCCTTGCTGAGGAAGCTGAAGCTGAAGGTGATGGAGTGGCCAAGTATGTCTCCAGACCTGAACACTATTAAGCACCTGGGGGGCATCCTCAAGCGTAAGGTGGAGAAGCACCATGTGTCTAATGTCCAGCAGCTCCATGAGGAGTAGAAGAGGATCCCAGCAACAACCTGTGCAGCTCTGGTCAATTCCATGCCCAGGATGATTAAGGCAGTGCCAGATAACAATAAAAAACAATAAAACAATATATTGACACTTTGGACAAGTTCACTTAAGGTGTACTCACTTTTGTTGCCAGTTATTTTGACAATAATGGCTGTATGTTGAGTTATTTTCAGAGGACAGTAAATCTATACTGCTATACAAGCTGCACATTGACTACTCTAAAATATATCCAAGTTTCATTTCTATAGTATTGTCCCTTGAGAAGATATACTAAAATGGTTGCTGAAATGTGAGGGGTGTACTTATTTTGTGACATACTGTCTCTATTAGAAAACATGTAGTGTATTAAATAAAAACAGCTTTATAACATCTGCAACAGCTTTTTTAACATCTTAGGTGCAATTCAAGCAGAAATTAATGTCGTTTCAAACCGTTTACAGTCATTTCTCACAGCTGTTTGAATGGAGTAATTTACTTTGCAGTTTCTTCAGCTTGGTTTTGAATGAATCATCACCGCTATAATTGTTTGTTTGTAGGCCATACACACCCATGCGAGGGGCTCAATCTAACGTGTGGTTCGACCGCCACAAGATTTCCCAGGACTGCCCGGAACATTTAGAGTCTATAGATTCCATGTGTGATAATTTAAGCGCCATTGTCCAGGAGGAGATCCAGGCAGGGATCCCTAAACACAGGATGGTTATTGGTATGGCTACTGGCTTATCTCTCTCCTCCCATTCATCTATCTCTCCCTACCTTATTGCTTTCCTCTGTCTTACACACTCTCACACTCCACTTGTTCCAAATTAAGCAGAGTCTCAGACCACTGCTCATAAGTCTCTCCCTCGTTGTGTAAAATGAAGAATGAAACTTATCAAGTTTCTTATTCCTTTCATTTGTTGCCAGAATGGGCCGAGAAGAATTTCTGGATGATTCTCGGGTTTCTGCTAAGCTTTATCTCAGAATATTTGGGTTATCGGGTTCACGTATACATCACAATGAGATAAAAGTGGGAGAAAATCATTCAGTAAAAAGAGATCTTAGCAGAACCCAGGTAAATTCCTTCAGGGTGTGTGAAGAAGACTGGATAGATGTTAAAAAGAGGTTACGATTAGCTCAGAGAGTTAAACATTCAAGGAAGGGTTAACCGACAAGCCAATAACACATAAATACCCTGAAATAGTTACAAGTAAAACGTGAAGAGTGCAAAAAAAAGTCTTTGTGTGAAAAGGCTCTGTGTGGAAGGACAGAAAAGCCCCTGAACTCGGTTCCAAAGAAACTGATTCAAAAAACACATGTTCCTGTGAGACTGCTGAAATATTATCTTCCTAAATCATAACATTTTGTCATTAACTATAAATACTCATTGGAGTCACTCTGCACGCTGGAGAAACGAAGTGGTCTGTACGCTGAGTCCACTTCCCAGGCTGACGGACTGACAAGCGCCAGAACTTTCCATGGAAAGCGCTGTCATATATATATATTGCGTTTTTCAATCTTTTAGGTGTCGTAGTTAATGGGAAAAGCCAAAGTCAAACAAGCGTGCACAGTTTTTTTTAACCAAACAGCACGTGGATTTCTCAAGGAGTTCAATATTAGGATGGAGTTCACGCTGTTAATTAGTCCTGCTTACAACATCTCTATAAGAGGTTTGAAGAACATGCAAACTCCATCTATCCTCCTTCTCAACATGGCTCCTCCCACCGGCTCTGACAGACTGATGGGTACTTGTTCACTTTCCCAGATGTAGTGCCCAGATTTGCCCAGATGTGTAAGATTAAGCACAGGCATGAAAGAGGACTTCAGAAAAATGGAGGTTTGATGATGTGGAACTAAAGGCCAGCTTTCTTTTCTCTTTCTTTCTTTCTTTAATTTGATTCACAGTTTGGGCCTGGCTACTGTAGACCACTTTGAATTGCATTTATTAATGTCGTCCTCACTTAATCGCTCCAAAATAAAAAGGTTTTCATAACCTTCAGTCTGACTTACAAGTTCTGTCAGGCTATGTTTGCATGTGCATCAATGTGATCATTTACTTTTAAAGGGATAGTTCACCCAAAAATGAAAATGTGATGTTTATCTGCTTACCCCCAGGGCATCCAAGATGTAGGTGACTTTGTTTCTTCAGTAGAACACAAACAAAGATTTTTAACTCAAACTGTTGCAGTCTGTCAGTCATATAATGGCAGTCAATGGTTTCCAAATCTTTAAGAGTAAAAAAAACATACACAGACAAAACCAAATTAAACCCTGCGGCTTGTGATGATGCACTGAGGTGTTCAGACTCTTATTTAAGATTATTTACCTCTGATCCATCTGAACACTCCCGACAGAAGAACGTTGCGGTGGATCAGAGGTAAATAATGATCAGTTTTTTGCACAGACCAATTATTTTGTGTCTTAAGACATAAATGTATTGTCACGAGCCGCAGGGTTTAATTTGGTTTTGTCTGTGAATGTTTTTTTTATTCTTAAAGATTTGGTAACCATTGACTGTCATTATATGACTGACAGACTGCAACAAGTTTGTGTTTGAGTTTAAACATCTTTGTTTGTGTTCTACTGAAGAAACAAAGTCACCTACATCTTGGATGCCCTGAGGGTAAGCAAATGCACATTAAATTTTCATTTTTGGGTGAGCTATCCCTTTAACATGCTTGTATAATGTGATTCACCAACAGGAAGTGGAAAATATCACAAATAATTTAAAATATATAATATTAAAATAGTGGTTGAATCAGTAACTCGTAAAAACCGATCCATCTGCCAGTGTTGAGTGAGAAAAGACCATGGAAAAGGGTTTACAAGCAAAACCACCTGTGATTTGCCACTTGTTGCGTGTCTCTTATTTAAAACGAATTAAATGTGCAACTGCTGCGTCCCATGTCTAATTGGTGGCACAAAAAATGACACATTACAATTACAGTGATGCCTTTCCAGTCTACAAAATTCAGTCCAGCCTTAATCATGAGATGTTAGGGTTTCATATTTCTATAGTCTTTCATTTTGAGACGCTGGGTCTGTTATTTGACACAAGGTAAATAGTCCCTGGTGAAAACAAAGTGCACTTTAGTATTTTTTAACAAAAAGAGCAGTCATTACAGAAATAGTATGCTTTGAACGAGCATATCTGTACATAAGTTCGAACTGAAAGTAATGTTTTCAGACAAGTTCAATTAAATTAAAATGTGTTGTAGTGTAAATTTATATTAAATGCAATTAGCTGAACTTCAGAGTGCAATTAGCTTCAGAACTTCAGTACCTTTATGTGTGATTTAATAATCACTTGTCTTTGAAATATGGTTAAACTAATGCTGAATGTACTGACAAGCATTTATAGTATTATACTTTAATGCCATTTCAATCGAAACTTGTATGTCATGAATTTAAATATATTGCAATCATGAAACTCCATTTAAGTACATTTAACATATATTAACTTTAAATGTAATATCAGTGAGAGTTAAAATAATAATCAAGTACTTTACATGTGCTTTAGTATATTAGTCAGAACAAGATAAGCACAACAAAAGATTAAATGTACTTTAAAGTAAAACTTATTAAAAAATATTTCACTAATATTACATCATCTACAGGAATAGTTTTATATACAGTTGAAGTCAAACATTTACATACAACTGTGTTAATTATTTGACCAAAATAAGAGGGTTCATACCAGGGGAGTTGCTAGACCTAAAGCTCTACTGGGGCACAGGCCCCCATTACTCATTAATTCAGTTGTTACATGTTGTTACATGTACATAAATGTCTTTATTTTGGGATTATCAACGTAAATTATAACTCAAATTTGAGATTTTACTGGGGCAAAGCATATTTTTACACGTGTCCCAGTAAAAAGGGTGTAGCAACACCCCTGGATCATACAAAATGCATGTTATTTTTTTATTTAATACTGACCTGAGTAAGATATTTCACCTAAAAGATGTAGACCACAAGAGAAAAAAAGTTTACATACTCCTGGTTCTTAAAACTGTGATGTTACCTAAATGATCCACAGCTGTTTTTATTTTTTGTTTGTTTGTTTATCTTTTAAAGATAGTTGTTCATGAGTCCCTTGTTTTTCCTGAACAGTTAAACTGCCCACTGTTCTTCAGAAAAGGTCTTACAGATTCTATGGTTTTTCAGCATTTTTGTGTATTTGAACCCTTTCCAACAATGATTGTATGATTTGAGATACATCTTTTCACACTGATGACAATTGACGGACTCATATGCAACTATTACAGAAGATTCAAACACTCACTGATGCTCCAGAAGGAAAAACGATGTGGTAAGAGCCAGGGTTCTGAACTTTTGAATGGAGTGAGGATGTGTACATTTTTCTTACTTTGCCTAAATATGTTTTTTTTCATCAAGTACAGCCCTTTACCCAAAAAAATCCAGAGGTCTCGCGAGAGCACAATTTGAATTGTCTCTGCAAGACACTCTGGCATCGAGCAATGATGCATGTTACTGCAATAGGTAAGCAGTTCTGGGAACCAATCAAATCGGTGTATCTGATGTAGGCAGGCCAGAGGCGAGCGAAGCTGATGACGACAGCGCTGCGACATCCGGAATCATTAGGAAACATTGAAAGATGGCTACAGATAAACACCAGTTGTTTGAAACGGCTTTGGCTGCTACAATGAACGAGTTAGACTTGGCTTTTCATATAAAAGAGGCACAGAAAACCACGCTCGAATCGTTCCTTTGCAAGAAGGACGTTTTTGCTGTTTTGCCGACTGGATACGGCAAGAGTTTAATTTATCAGTTAGCTCCGCTGGTAGTTAAGCGTATGGGGCGACCACGAAGAGGAACAGATCCGAAGCAGGCAATGCCAGATAGCATTCGGCAGTCCCGAGTCCTGGCTGTTAAAAAAGAAGTGGCGATAAATGTTATCAAACAAGGTCTACCAGGACAACCTGATCAGGATTGTGGTGGATGAGGTCCATCTCATTTACAAATGGTAAGAGTCACTTGGTAAACTTACTGTAACGAAAAACGGAACTATTCAATAGTAATACAGTAGCCTAACTTGAACAGGACGATATGTCTCACTGCTGAATGAAAAGCTAGCGTCCATCCACATATAAGTTGATAGTTAATGAATAGTTTGATCGGACCTAATTGTTTTATGAGGTTGATTCGGCTATCGTAATTAATAGTTATTAATCTTGTCACATTGTTTATGTCATAACATTGAAATCCACTCATATGTTCACCGTCGCTCTGGATACGTCACACCGTGTATTGTTGTGATTGGTCATGGCGTTATCCAATTACGTGCAGCGAGAGTTTCAAATGCACGCTTGGTGCCGAACCCTCGAGTTAGGCCCTTTTCATTGCTCGATGCCAGACCCTTAATCTTAATAGATTAGGGTCTGGATTTTTCCAGGCTAACTGCCCTTAGGAAGCTACAGAAGATACTTTGTGTTCCCCAGAAGACAAAATTAGTTCAATTTGCCCTAATCTTCAAATTCAAAAGTTTTAACCCCCTGGCTTTTATTGCATTGTTTTTGTTGACCGGCTGCTAAGATTTCTAATTTTAGCAATATTTTGGAGCATTGACTAGCACAGTGAATAATTTTTTACTTAAGTATAGTGGACAATACCATGAGAGACATCAGCTCAACAGGATTTAAAACAGAACCATTGAATGTTTACAGTGTGATTGAGACCTTGTCTAATGTCTTTATGTTTGACTCCAGGTGGCTTCTCAATGGGGGGTGCCATGGCACTACACCTGGTTTGCAGGTACCACCAGGATGTTGCTGGCGTCTTCGCTCTGTCCAGCTTCCTAAACAAAGACTCAGTTGTATATCAGGTAGTTAATACCCTTAAGAATGCTTTACGACCAAAGATTCTTCCTATCACAAGTAACAGAATCTGTTTGACCTACAGGCAGTAGAAAATGCATCTCAACAGCCTCTACCTGAGCTCTTTCAGTGTCACGGCACAGCGGATGAGCTGGTTTTCCATAGCTGGGGCGAGGAGACCAACTCACTGTTAAAGAAAGCTGGCCTCAACACGTCTTTCCATTCCTTCCCAGACCTCAACCATCAGTTGTGTCGACAAGAACTGGAGTTACTACGCTCCTGGATCCTAAAGAAACTTTCCCTTTAGAGCATCCTTAATGCTGGACAATTACTACTTCTTTTTTATATCCTGCCTACAATAATCATCATTTTACTCTCCCACATGTTGTCACAAGATGTCATTTCTTTTATTTGTTGTATACAGTGTTGGGTAAGTTACTCTAAAAAAAGTAATTACTAGTTACTAATTACATCTTCAACAGTGTACTGTACAAATTACTCTCTCTAAAAAGTATTTATTTACTTATTACTTGTTACTGAATTAATGAATGATACAAGAATAGAAATGACACTATTAGTTTAATTCTTTCAAATAGATAACTATATTAATTCTTCTGGTCACACTTTAGATTAGGATCCAATTATCACTATTAACTATGAGCTAGCTATACTTTTGCCTTAATATACTCCTAATTACTGCTTATTAATACATTGTAAAGTTTAAGAACTGGGTAGGATTAAGGATTTAGAATAAGGTCTTGCATAATAATACCACTTTTTAAGTAATAATAAACAGCCAATATCCCAGTGTTATTCATGTTAATAAACAACTAGTTAATAGATAATCAGACACTGAAGTGTTACTAATGTCCTTATTAACTCACCAAAGTATTTAAAGTGAGGTTACATAAAAAGCATGTGTTTTAAGGTTAGACTTTAAATTTTGAAGTTAAATGCACTATTGTATTGCATATACATTTTCTAGTCTATACATAGTATTAAGTTAAATAATGTAAGTAATAAGTAACTGTAATCAAATTACAGAAAAAATAAGAGTAATTCCTTACTTTTTTAATTTTTCAAGGGAAAAGTAATTAAATTACAGTAACTAATTACTTAGTAACTAGTTACACCCAACACTGATTATATATATATATATATATATATATATATATATATATATATATATATATATATATATATATATATATATTATATATATAAACAGTGACAGAAAACTAGTCAACAAGAGGAAGAAGAGCCTTCTTTCAAAAATTGAAAAAAAAAATAAGAATGGTATTATATAATAATATAATACCATTCTTATTTTTTTTATTTATTTATTTTGTCAATTTTTGAAAGAAGTCTCTTCTGCTTATCAAGGCTGCATTTATTTGACCAAAAATACAGTAAAATCAGTAATATTGTTGTGAAATGTTATTACAATTTAAAATAACTATTTTCTATGTATATACAGTCAATCCCGAAATTATTCATACTTCTGGCAAATTCTGACTAAAAGTTACTTTTATTCAACCAGCAAGTTTTATTTTTTTATTTTTTTTGACCGGAAATGACACAGGCTTCTCCCAAAAGATAAGACAATGTACAAGAGGCATCATTACTCATCTTTTATTTACATTTGAATAAAAAGTGTCATGTCTTGCCATCACCCTGATCCTTAGCTCCCTCTACAGATTCTCAATTGGATTTAAGTCAGGACTCTGCAGGTCCTCAGTGAGCTCCTTTGTCTTAGCCATGACTGTCCAAAAACCAACAGCAGAGAGCTTCTTTTATTCACCTGTTGAGTTGATTAAAACAGCTGTTCC
>NC_133369.1:46120450-46237487 GCF_049309525.1 Garra rufa
GGTACATTTAAAACTCGTTAAGAACAAATCAAAGGAAACCCCCTTGTCATCCAAGATGTTCATGTCTTTCTTTCTTCAGTTGTAAGGAAATGGTGTTTTTTGAGGAAAACATTTCAGGATTTCTCTCCATATAATGGACTTCTCAAGATTCAAGATTCGCAGATTCAAAGGACTCTAAACTACAACTGCCGAGGAAAGAAGGGTCTTATCTAACAAAACAATGGGTTGTTTAAAAAAAAATACAATTTATATACTTTTTAACCTCAAATGCTCGTCTTGTCTAACTCCTCAAGACGAGCGTTTGAGATTAAGAAGTATATAAATTGTAATTTTTTTAGAAAATAACCATCGTTTCGCTTAATAAGACCCTTCTTCCTTGGCTGGGATCATTTAGAGCCCTTTAAAGCTGCATTTAAACTGGATTTTGGAAGTTCAAAGTCGGGGGCACCATAGAAGTCCATTATATGGAGAGAAATCCTGAAATGTTTTTATCAAAGAACACCATTTCTTTACGACTAAAGAAAGAAAGACATGAACATCTTGGATGACAAGGGGGTGAGTACATTATCTGTAAATTCTTGTTCTGAAAGTGAACTACTCCTTTAATGTATTATGTAGACATGTTGGAAAGGTCATGCGCGGTTAGTTGTTCGTCTGTGTACTACGGTTCAAAAAGGTAGGGTAGGGCGAAAAACTCCATCTCATCTTCTTCTTTTTCTTTAGAAGATTGCTTCCCTAGATAAAACCCTTATTCCTTGGCTAGGATCGTGTAGAGTTCTTTGAAGCTGCATTGAAACTGCAATTTGGACTTTTATCCCATTGGCCACTGAAGTCCACTATATGGAGAAAATTCCTGGAAGGTTTTCCTCAAAAAACTCAATTTCTTTTCGACTGTGGAAGTTGAACTAATCCTTTAAATGTTACATATACTGCAAAAAAAAAAAAGAATATCATCCTCAGTATTTTTGTCTTGTTTTCCAGTTCAGATATCTAAGCAGCTCTAAATGAAGATACATTTTGAGATGGAAAAACTGAGTTATGAAGTCTCAAACCAAATTAAGCGAGTTTATGCTAACAACTATCTGTCAGCGAGGTATGATAACTTGTTTTTCCTTGAAATAAGTTGATTTTTCTGAACCATGTGCAGATATTTGTTTTATTTTTTAATCCTAAACACTTTGTTTTGACCGATTGCTCAGAAAACAAGACTCCTTGTGTCATTTTTCTTCTCAAGTAAATGTGTCTTGATTTAGGAATCTTTAGATGTTTGCGGTGGAAAACAAGACCAAAATACTGAGGAAGAACAGTATTTTACAGTCGGATTAGAAGGTTCAGTAAAAATTACTTCCAAAAACAAACAAAAAAAGGTATAAATAATCTGTTGAAAGTTGCATTTTCAGACTTTGAAGTCTTTGAAGCTTGTGTGCCTATTGACAAATTGAGTTTCCTTTGATTTTGTTCTTAACGAGTTTTAAATGTACCTTCATAAAACCTGCAGGAAATGATGTTTTTTTTGAGGAACACATTTCAGGATTTCTCTCCATATAATTCGTCTATGGTGCCCCCTGAGTTTGAACTTCCAAAATGCAGCTTCAGATAGCTCTAAATGAGAAAAGAAGGGTCTTATCTAGCAAAACGATGGGTTATTTTCTACAAAAAAAAAAATAATACAATTTATATACTATTTTAACCTCAAATGCTCATCTTGTCTAGCTCAGCAAGACGAGTGTTTGAGATTAAAAAGTATATAAGTTGTAAATGTTTTTAGAAAATAAATGATCATTTCGCTAGATAAGACCCTTCTTCAGCTGGGATCATTTAGAGCCCTTTAAAGCTGCATTTAAACTGCATTTTGGAAGTTCAAAGTCAGGAGCACCATAGAAGTCCATTATATGGAGAGAAATCCTGAAATGTTTTCCTCAAAAACAAAAAACAAAAACATAATTTATTTACGACTGAAGAAAGAAAGACATGAACATCTTGGATGACAAGGGGGTGAGTACATTATCTGTAAATTTTTGTTCTGAAAGTGAACTACTCCTTTAATCCTATGTCTTTCTAAAAGCCCTTTTTCAGACAGACAGAAATACTGTAATCTTTTAAATTAGAAAAGACTCAAACGCTCGTCTTGCTGAGTTAGACAACTCGGGGGCACCATAGAAGTCCATTATATGGAGAGAAATCCTGAAATGTTTTCCTCAAAAAACATCATTTCCTGCAGGTTTTATGAAGGTACATTTAAAACTCGTTAAGAACAAAATCAAAGGAAACTCAATTTGTCAATAGGCACACAAGCTTCAAAGACTTCAAAGTCTGAAAATGCAACTTTCAACAGATTATTTATTACTTATTTTTGTTTTTTGGAAGTAACTTTTACTGAACCTTCTAATCCGACTGTAAAAATACTGTTCTTCCTCAGTATTTTGGTCTTGTTTTCCACCGCAAACATCTAAAGATTCCTAAATCAAGACACATTTACTTGAGAAGAAAAATGACACAAGGAGTCTTGTTTTCTGAGCAATCGATCAAAACAGAGTGTTTAGGATTAAAAATAAAACAAATATCTGCACATGGTTCAGAAAAATCAACTTATTTCAAAGGAAAAACAAGTTATCATACCTCGCTGACAGATAGTTGTTAGCATAAACTCGCTTAATTTGGTTTGAGACTTCATAACTCAGTTTTTCCATCTCAAAATGTATCTTCATTTAGAGCTGCTTAGATATCTGAACTGGAAAACAAGACAAAAATACTGAGGGTGATATTCTTTTTTTTGCAGTATATGTAACATTTAAAGGATTAGTTCAACTTCCACAGTCGAAAAGAAATTGAGTTTTTTGAGGAAAACCTTCCAGGAATTTTCTCCATATAGTGGACTTCAGTGGTGGCCAATGGGATAAAAGTCCAAATTGCAGTTTCAATGCAGCTTCAAAGAACTCTATGTTACAAACGGGATGACTGAGAGTGGGGATCCAAATGCAAGGCTTTATTTAGACGAGGTCAGAACAGACAGGGTCGATCACCAGCAAACATCAACAGCAAAGATAATCCAATAGCGTAATCCAAAGAACAAGCGTGGGTCAAAATCCAGGTGAGCAGTCCAAAGGAAACAGGGAAATGAAAACCAGAAACTAGAAAACTACGACTAAGACTAGGGATAAACTGACTATGACTATGACTAGGAAAACAGGGAAAACAAACAGGGAAAAATGCTCAGTAATGTCCACAAATGTAAATCAATACTTCGCAATGAGTGTGTGTGTGAAGCTGGCTTTTATGGTAGACAAACAGGAAGTAACCATAGAGGCAGCAGAGGGAGCAGCAACAGTCAGTGGGGGTAAGGGCTCCCTCTGCTGGCCTGGCGTAACATAGCCCCCCCCCAAGGAGCGGCTTCCAGACGCTCCAAAAAACAACAGGAGGAAACAGTCCAGGGGAGCGGTGGGGGGGCCAGGAGACTGAGGCAGAACAGGTGGGGCAAAGGCCCTCCAGAGCAGGGCAGGAGATTCAGGAGCTCTCCAGGGCAGGGCTGGAGGCAGAGCAGTCCTTTGAGGTGGAGCAAGAGTCTTAGGAGCCCTCCAGGGCGGAGCAGGAGGCTTAGCGACCCTCTGGGGCAGAGCAGGAAGCGTAGAAGCCCTCCGGGGCGAAGCCGAAGGCGGAGCAAGGGGTTTAGGAGCCCTCCAGGGCGGAGCAGGAGGCGGAGCGGCCCTCCAGGGCAGAGCAGGAGGCGCAGGAGCCCTCCAGGGCGGAGCAGGAGGCGCAGGAACCCTCCAGGGCGGAGCAGGAGGCGCAGGAGCCCTCCAGGGCGGACCAGGAGGCGCAGGAGCCCTCCAGGGCGGAGCAGGAGGCGCAGGAGCCCTCCAGGGCGGAGCAGGAGGCGCAGGAGCCCTCCAGGACGGAACAGGAGGCGCAGGAGCCCTCCAGGGCGGAACAGGAGGCGTAGAAGCCCTCCAGGGCGGAACAGGTGGCCGCATCATGGACTGGGACCTGGGGAGAACAGGGATAGAGGAGGCAGACAGAGCAAGGAGAGAAGTAGAGAGTTCATGGGAGAACGTGGCCTCCATAGCCGTGACCAGGCAGACGAGAACTTCTGGAACGGCCCCAAACGCCAAGACAGAGATGACAGGGAACCTAGGCGGTGCAGGCAGAGCAGGGAGTCTTGGCGGGGCAGACAGAGCAAGGAACCTTGGCGGAGCAGACAGGGCAGGGAATTTTGGCGGCGCTGGCAGAGCAGGGAGCACTGGCGATGCGGGCAGAGCGTGAAGCCTTGGCTGAGCGGGCAGAGCGTGAAGCCTTGGCGGAGCGGGCAGAGCGTGAAGCCTTGGCGGAGCGGGCAGAGCGTGAAGCCTTGGCGGAGCGGGCAGAGCGTGAAGCCTTGGCGGTGCTGGCAGAGCGTGAAGCCTTGGCGGAGCGGGCAGGGCGTGAAGCCTTGGCGGAGCGGGCAGAGCGAGAAGCCTTGGCGGTGCTGGCAGAGCGTGAAGCCTTGGCTGAGCGGGCAGAGCGTGAAGTTCCGCTATGGACGCCACCTCCGAAGGAGGTATAGGCGCAGCGGACATGCGTGCAGAAGAGCTCTCCAGAACAAACTTGTGGGCAGACTCATGGGCAGAAGAGGCCACTGGGGCACAGTGTGCAGCCCACACACTCAAAATGGCGATAGCCATAACAGGTAGCACAGTTGGCGGAGGAATGCCCTCCGGGTCATTTGGCGTGGGGCTTGGGAGCGTTGGCTCTGTGGGACTTGGGAGCGTTGGCTCTGCATGGCTTGGCAGCGTTGGCTCTGCATGGCTTGGGAGCGTTGGCTCTGCATGGCTTGGGAGCATTGGCTCTGCATGGCTTGGGAGCGTTGGCTCTGCATGGCTTGGGAGCGTTGGCTCTGCATGGCTTGGGAGCGTTGGCTCTGCATGGCTTAGGTGCGTTGGCTCTGCATGGCTTGGGAGCGTTGGCTCTGCATGGCTTGGGAGCGTTGGCTCTGCATGGCTTGGGAGCATTGGCTCTGCATGGCTTGGGAGCGTTGGCTCTGCATGGCTTGGGAGCGTTGGCTCTGCATGGCTTGGGAGCGTTGGCTCTGCATGGCTTAGGTGCGTTGGCTCTGCATGGCTTGGGAGCGTTGGCTCTGCATGGCTTGGGAGCGTTGGCTCTGCATGGCTTGAGAGTGAAGGCTCTGGATGCTCAGGGGAGATGTGACTTGGCAGTGAAGGAGTAGCTATGACCTGACTCTTCATGACAGGAGCAGCAGTGACTTGATTTGGCGTGAGAGGGACAGCTGTGGCTTGGCTTGGCTCGGAGGGAACAGCTGCTTGACTTGGCCTGACAGGAACAGCAGCTGTATCTTGACTTGTCCTGGCAGGAACAGTGACTGTGACGTGACTCGACTCGGCAGGGACAGCAGCTGTAACTTGATTTGGCGTGACAGGGACAGCTGTGGTTTGGCCTGGCTCGGAGGGAACAGCTGCTTGACTTGGCTCTGAAGAAACGACTGCTGCGACATGATTTGGCCTGACAGGAACAGCAGCTGTATCTTGACTTGTCCTGGCAGGGACAGTGATTGTGACGTGACTTGACTTGGTAGGAACGGCAGCTGGTGCAGGTTCGAGAGAAGCAGATATGACGTTCACAGGCAATGGCTTGGTTGACGTGGCGTGAGCAGACGCTGGCTTGGTTGACGTGGCGCTAGCAGATGCTGGCTCGGCTGACAGTAAGGGACCAGCTGAACGAGCCGACCGCAGTGGTGGGTCCTCCAAGCTAGACATTAGTCTCTGATACGTCCTGGAAGGGTGTGAGTCTGGCGCTGTAGCCACCCTGTTAATAACAGACTCAGGTATGGCGGCCATCTTGCGTACAGGTTCAGGCGTGGCGGCCATTTTGTGTGCAAGCACGGGCGTGGCGGTCATCTTGGGTGCAGGCTCTGGCGTGGCGGCCATCTTTGCAGCAGGCTCTGGCGTGGCGGCCATCTTTGCAGCAGGCTCTGGTGTGGCGGCCATCTTTGCAGCAGGCTCTGGCGTGGCGGCCATCTTAGCAGCAGGCTCTGGCGTGGCGGGCATCTTCGCAGCAGGCTCTGGCGTGGTGGCCATTCTGACCGGGAACTCAGGAACGGGAGCCATCTTATGAACGTGCTTTGGAACGGCGGCCATCTTGTGAACTGGCTTGGGGGTGGCAGCCATCTTGTGAACCGGCTTGGGAATGGCGGCCATCTTGTGATCGGGTCTTGGGGTGGCAGCCATCTTGTGAGATAAGTCAGACGTGGTAGATTTCTTGTGAGCTGGGTCCAATCGGGTGACCATCTTGAATGCGGACTCAGGAAGGATGGTCATTCCGAAAGCTGATTCGGGAAAGGCGGCCATTTTGTGAACGGGCTCCTGAAAGGCAGACATCTTGTGCTTGGGCTCGAAGCTAGCAGACCTCTTGTGCTGTGGCTCGAAGCTAGCAGACATCTTGTGCTGTGGCTCGAAGCTAGCTGACATCTTGTGCTGTGGCTCGAAGCTAGCAGACATCTTGCGCTGTGGCTTTGGGCTAGCAGACATCTTGTGCTGTGGTTCTGAGCTAACAGACATCCTGTGCTGAGGCCCTTCTAGTACTCCCACAGTGAACGGAGATCCACAATGCGACAACACAAAGTCAATAAACTGTGCGAGGGTCCAACTAGGGTCCTCATCGGGTAAATTGTAACCGATATCTGTGTCCAACCCACTCCAAAAACACTCCTTCATTAAGGTCTCATCGTAAGGTGCCAGATAACAATAAGCAATGAAATCCCTCACATAATGCTCGATGGGACGGCCATTTTGAAAGATGGAGCAGAGCAGACTTACGGGGTTGGACAAACTTCCTGTTGAATCCATTCTTGATGGTTGTTCTGCTGGTGGTGAATAAAGCCGCTGGATCCGGGTGTGGCGAAGTATTCTGTTACAAACGGGATGACTGAGAGTGGGGATCCAAATGCAAGGCTTTATTTAGACGAGGTCAGAACAGACAGGGTCGATCACCAGCAAACATCAACAGCAAAGATAATCCAATAGCGTAATCCAAAGAACAAGCGTGGGTCAAAATCCAGGTGAGCAGTCCAAAGGAAACAGGGAAATGAAAACCAGAAACTAGAAAACTACGACTAAGACTAGGGATAAACTGACTATGACTATGACTAGGAAAACAGGGAAAACAAACAGGGAAAAATGCTCAGTAATGTCCACAAATGTAAATCAATACTTCGCAATGAGTGTGTGTGTGAAGCTGGCTTTTATGGTAGACAAACAGGAAGTAACCATAGAGGCAGCAGAGGGAGCAGCAACAGTCAGTGGGGGTAAGGGCTCCCTCTGCTGGCCTGGCGTAACACTCTACACGATCCTAGCCAAGGAATAAGGGTTTTATCTAGCGAAGCAATCTTCTAAAGAAAAAGAAGAAGATGAGATGGAGTTTTTCGCCCTACCCTATACCTTTTTGAACCGTAGTACACAGACGAACAACTAACCGCGCATGACCTTTCCAACATGTCTACATAATACATTAAAGGAGTAGTTCACTTTCAGAACAAGAATTTACAGATAATGTACTCACCCCCTTGTCATCCAAGATGTTCATGTCTTTCTTTCTTTAGTCGTAAAGAAATGGTTTTTTTTGATAAAAAACATTTCAGGATTTCTCTCCATATAATGGACTTCTATGGTGCCCCCAACTTTGAACTTCCAAAATCCAGTTTAAATGCAGCTTTAAAGGGCTCTAAATGATCCCAGCCAAGGAAGAAGGGTCTTATTAAGCGAAACGATGGGTTATTTTCTAAAAAAAATTACAATTTATATACTTCTTAATCTCAAACGCTCATCTTGATGAGTTAGACAAGACGAGCATTTGAGGTTAAAAAGTATATAAATTTAAAAAAAAATTTTTTTTAAACAACCCATTGTTTTGTTAGATAAGACCCTTCTTTCCTCGGCAGTTATAGTTTAGAGCCCTTTGAATCTGCGAATCTTGAATCTTGAGAAGTCCATTATATGGAGAGAAATCCTGAAATGTTTTCCTCAAGAAACACCATTTCCGTACAACTGAAGAAAGAAAGACATGAACATCTTGGATGACAAGGGGGTGAGTATTATCTGTAAATTTTTGTTCTGAAAGTGAACTACTCCTTTAAGTCAAGGTAGCGCAAGATGAGTATTTGTGGTTAAAAAGTATGTACATTTTTTTTTTTTTTTAAACGGCCGATCATTTTGATAGATAACACCCTTATTCCTTGGCTGGGATTGTGTAGAACCTTTTGAAGCTGTATTGAAACTGTAATAATTGTAATGTTTTAATATAATGCGTCTTTTTCATACCCAAAGTGCTAAAGATCATATAAAGTCCATTTCACAATTTTCAAAGCCCAATACTAGTAAAACTAGTTTTAACCCATTGGTCACCACTGAAGTCCACTACATGGAGAAAAATCCAGGAATTTCTTCCTCAAAAAACATACTTTCTTTATGACTGTTGAAAGAAAGACATGTTTTTATGAACATTTTTATTCTGGAAGTGAACTAATCCTTTAAATGTTACATACGCCGCTAAAAAAAATGAATATCATCCTCAGTATTTTTGTCTTGTTTTCCAGTTCAGATATCTAAGGATCTCTAAATGAAGATATATTTTGAGACGGAAAAACTGAGTTATGAAGTCTCAAACCAAATTAAGCGAGTTCATGCTAACAACTATCTGTCAGCCAGGTATGAACACTTGTTTTTCCTTTGAAATAAGTTGATTTTTCCGACCCATGAGCAGATATTTGTTCTATTTTTAATCCTAAACACTTCGTTTTGATCAATACCTCAGAAAACAAGACTCCTTGTGTCATTTTTCTTCTCAAGTAAATGTGTCTTGATTTAGGAACCTTTAGATGTTTGCGGTGGAAAACAAGACCAAAATACTGAGGAAGAACAGCACGTTTTACAGTCTGATTAGAAGGTTCAGTAAAAGTTACTTCCAAAAAAAGTACTAAAGATTTGTTGGAAGTTGCATTTTCAGACTTTGAAGCCTTTGAAGCTTGTGTGCCTGTTGACAAATTGTGTTTCCTTCGATTTTGTTCTTGACGAGTATTGAATGTACCTTTGTAAACCCTGCATGAACTTTTTAACAGAAACTATGAGAGTACATTAAGGGTACTAAAATAGCACTGGTGTGAAGATGGACATAAAGGGTTAAACTTGTTATGACACATAATATCCACACATTTGTTCTCTGCTCAATACTTTCCTCTTGGACTTTCTGTCCTTTTCTTTTTCTGTTTTTGTCACGTCTCTCTCCCTCTCTCTCACTTCCAGCTGTTTGTACTATAGAAATGGTAGAGCGGGGCGTCCAGCGGCAGCTCTTCCCCACCTCACTCCCTCATCCTCTCCCACACTGGCTCCGCTCCTCCTCATCCAGCGCTGGAGCCAGACTGCAGCTCAGGCATTTTATGATTTAACTGCAGGGATAGATGACGGTAATGAAGACGGCTCCTCACCGTCTGCTCCTCATGGGGTAACATCAGGTGAGGAAATGAACACACATCAGTGTCTTTTAAACTTGATGTCTTTAAAGGGAGTTGTTCTCACAGAATGAAAATTCTGTCATCATTTACTCAACCCATATGAATGGGGCTTTTTGCTGAGAAGAATCTTCATGCTGCTTTTTGTCAAACCAAGTACAGCACAAGCTTGAAAAACATTTATTACACCATAATGGTATAATAAAAGATGTCCATAAAATCTGTGCACCATTTTCCAAGTCTTTTGAAGCCATGAAGACAAATGTGTAAACAAATCAGTCTGGATCAACAGATGCATTGAATGGAATTGGTTCAAAAGAATGATTGACTCAGTGATCCAAGACTCAAGATCCAGTTTTAGTCTCCTGAGCTGTGACATTAAAGGTGCCATAGAATGGAAAACTGTATTTACCTTGGCATAGTTGAATAATAACAGTTCTGCACATGGACATGACATACAGTGAGTCTCAAACACCATTGTTTCCTCCATCTTATATAAACCTGGTGTTTGCAAAAGACCACTGAAAAATAGGCTAATCCTAACATAACAGCGACTATTACGGATATAGTCGCAATCATTAATAGTTACGCCCCCAACATTTGCATAGACCAATCATCAGAAGTTCTGCAGCTAGGCTATTGTGAAAAAAAATCAAAGCGAGGACAATAGCGAAAATGGCAGATCACATGAACAAATGTTATGTTCCAAGTTGTGCAGCAGATGTTAATTTACAGATCCTGAGCATCACTAACAAGCATCTAAACATATGTGGTAAGTACTGCCGCTGTAGTATAAGGTTACGCAGAGCACATGCGATCACAAAAGTGAAAGTAAAATGATCGTGCATTTAAAACGGCAGTTTCAATAAACCGCATATTAATAGCGGCTCGAGCTCCGTGATTAAATATATATTTTCCTTCATGTGCGAGCTACTGAATGAGCCGCTCTGTGAAACAGCCAATCAGAGCAGAGCTCATCATTATTATTCATGAACCTTCCAAATAAGGTAATACAGACCATTTCATTCTAGGGACAAATCCTGGGGTTGTAAATGGACCTGTAAAACTGTTTCTGGAGAATTTTTGCCCTTTCCTATGCCATATACCTTATATGTAAATATCAGAGAACAATTTAAAATATTGTATCAATGCATTCCATGGCATCTTTAAATAAAACAGGCATATCGTAATAATTGTAATATTTTATTTACAATGTGTCTTTTTCATACCCAAAGTGCTAAAGATCAAAGAAAGTCCATTTCACAATTTTCAAAGCCCAATACTGGTAAAACATGTACTTTAACATCAAGGGTGTAGGTTTGATTTTAGCATTGGTGTGGACATAATGGCAGACAACAGACCTTTAATTGTTTGGTCAAAATTAAGGCTAGGGACAATTTAGTAGTCACTGAATATTGGTAGGGGCACGCTACTAAATTCTACACTCATAAATCATAACAAATGTCTTTGGAACTTTCGACTTTGGAAACTATAGTTTCCTTTGGATTGTTTGACAGGAAAATATTATTTAATTAATGGGTTTCCTGCTCGCTAACTGTCACATAGTACTACATTTAAAAAAATTAAAAAGGATGAAGAATACTGATACTTTCCACCCTCTGAAGTTCCAATCTGAATCAAATGATTCACAAACCTCTATCAAAGTTCTGATTTGAATCAAAAGATTTGCGAAACCGCTCCGAAGTGCCGATCTAAATCAAATGATTCGCAAATGATTTCTGATCCATGCTCAGTACTGTAGTCCCGATTTGAATAATGATTCACAAACCATCATTTCAGATCAGGACTTCAGAGCGTGGATCGAGAATCATTCAATTCATGAAGTGATTCGTGAATCCACTCTGAGGTTTTGATCTGAATCAAAAGATTCATGAACCCGCTAAGAAGTTCCGAACTAAATCAAATGATTCATAAACCTGCTCCGATCAAAGTCCCGATCTGAATCAAATGATCCGCGGTCCACGCTCTGAATTTCTGCTCTGAATTAAATGATTCACAGTCCTTGCTCCGTACTGTAGTCCTGATCTGAACAATGATTCACAAACCATCATTGCAGATTGGGACTTCGTAGCACAGATCGCAAATGACAAATCTTTCAATTCGGGAAATGATTCATTAATCCCGCTCCGAATTCTGATCTAAATCAATTCACGATCCACTCTGTTGTCCCGATCTGAATTAAATGATTCACGATACATGCTCTGAAGTTCAGATCTTAATCAAATGATTGACTAACCCTTTCCAAAGTTCCAATCTAAATCAAATGATTCGTGAACCATCATTTTGGTTTTGGACTTTGGACTTTGGAGCATGGAGCGCAAATTATTCAAGAATCCAGCTTTGAAGTTCTGATCTAAATCAATTCCAAAATCCCAATCTGAATTCAATTATTAACAATCCATGCTCCAAAGTTCAAATCTTAATCGAATAATTGACAAACCCACTCCGAAGTCTTGATCTGGGATGTGTTTCCCAAAAGCATCGTTAGCCAACTATGGTCGCAAGTTTCGTCGTTACCAACATAGTTCAACGATTCGGTATTTCCCGAAACCATAGTTCAAACGAACATTCGCAAACAGCGTCGCAAATTTACGTAGTTAGAACTACAGCTCTCGACCTGTGGTTAGAAGCATAGTTTCTTGTTATTAAGACATATGAGCTCAATAAATGTTGTTGTTGGGCACAATAAGTAAGCTAACATGCAGTACAATCTATATCTTCCATTGAATATAAATATAAATGCATTTTAATCTATATATTTTTGTGCATCCTCTATAAGTGTTTTTTATGAGTAGTGTGCATGTGCACAAATGTCTGAGGGAACCCCGGAGTATGACGTAAGAGAGAACACACGATGAACCAAACATCAAATAAAGCGAAATGACAGGGAACAAAAAATAGTCAATTAGTCATTGAGTGCCATGTTCAATATAGCTGCATTTCTGAGATCTCTTCAGCCATCTTCAGCCATCTTTACACAACACTGTCAGTAAAACATCTGGCTTAGCTTGCTAGTTTTATGACAATAATTGAAATAAACAAAAAAGTAAGATGTTTACAAATACAATATCAATATTTCCATTCCAAAGATAACACAAATCTGTAAACATATTCAGGTGAGGTAACCGGTTTACTGCTAATTAGTAAAACACTCCATTATTATGACGAGCTGTAGCTCAAAATACGTTAGATGGAAACATTGTGCATTATGAGTTTGTAGCTTAATTCACTATATTTGAAATAGTTTGACCACTCAGTCACCTCATACCACTGAAGTAAAGGTTTTGTTTATACTGGAATATACTGTAATAAATATTTTAGACATTATTTTTGTATCTGATCATATTAGTCTATTCAATGTAAAAAGAGCAAATGGGAGAAGCAGATAAACACAAAGAGGGTAAACTTTTTCATTCAACTGAACGGTACACACATGTTTTAAACACTTCGGCTACCTTATATGTCTCTATGCAATGGTATCTATTACAGATCCAGCCAAAGTTGCAACAACAGTGGTTACATACACATATATTTAATTGTTTGATCAAAGTTATTGCTAGGGACAATTTAGTAGTCACTTTGTAATGGTAAGGACATGTCCCAAGCATACCTAATAAATTCAACATTCTCATTTAGGAAAGGAGTTGAAGTTAGGCCAAGTATGGTGACCCATATTCAGAATTTGTTCTCTGCATTTAACCCATCCAAATGCGCACACACACACACCATGAACACACACCCAGAGTGGTGGGCAGCCATATTGCTGCAGCGCTTGGGGAGCAGTTGGGGGTTCGGTGCCTTGCTCAAGGGACTCACCTCAGTTGTGGTATTGAGGGCGGAGAGTGTGGCGTACATTCACTCCCCCCACCTACAATCCCTGCAGGACCTGAGACTCGAACCCGCAACCTTCGTGTTACAAGTCCGACTCTCTAACCATTAGGTCACGGCTGCCCACTTTTATGTTTCACATAACATAACATGTTGCTTGCAAAAAACTCAGTTTATGACAGTTCAAACCTTTTATCTTCCAATTCTGATGAAAATAGGCAGAATTGTGCGATTAAAGAATTGTTATATAAACTCAAAATTATTGATTTTTTATTCTATGGCAGAAACACAAACAGAATTGCATGATATAAACTCAGAATTCAGAGGGAAAAAAACGGTATTGCAAGATATGAACTCAGAATTGTGAGATTTAAACTTGGAATTGTGAAAGTCAGAATTTGTGAGTTTGTATCTATTCTAACTTTTTTTCTCAGAAATTTTTTTTTTTCTGGGAATTTAAAAAGAGGAAAATATAATTGCTACTTTTTAACAATTCTGACTTTTTTCTCTGAATTGTGAGATATAAACTCTGAATTGCTAGAAAAAAGTCAGAATAGTAAGATAAAAGCTTGCAATAACCATGATTTATTCTGTGCTGGATTCTGGCTTCCATTTAGAATAGCTGTCAATAAAAAAGGGATGCTTTTTCCCTATAGAATTATAGTTACAACACCCAACAGTAGCGACTGACTAGTGCATACTAACCAGCAAAATCTTCAGCAAATAATATCAATACCATATCGTGCAAAGATAAGAAAAAGTACAAATGCACATGGATTGTTATTATAACAAAATAAATTTTAGAACTGTATTGCATTTGCATCACTGAAGAATGCAGACATTCCAGAACTGTTAGCGGAAGCAAAGTATTTCTGAAATAATGGTTTCCCAACCCGAGTCTCAACTAGGATGACGTGTAATATTTACATTCCACAAACTCCCGATGACCATTTCCCAAATCACATAACTGCCTCATTTTCCCATGGTGCAATTACCCTCCGTGAATGGTGTTGTTCTAAGGTACCTCCTCACCCTGCCTTTGAGGTTTCCACCTTTCTCTAAATTGTGCTTTGTCCACTTAGATGATAATCTGCTTCACAGCACATGTGTCAGATGGAAGGAATGCTAATCTGGAAGAGGACTTTTTGGCAGCCAGTTTCCACTCTGCACTTACTTTCCATGTGGTGCCGCTCCAGAGGCTCCGGGCAGGAGAAGCCTGTTTGGGGAACGGAGGTGTTGACGGATCCCAGATCGCCCCATTGGCCACGCCCCACCCCCCCTCCCCCTTCCGAGGGTCACGGCTCTGCTGGACAACTGACCTGAACTTCTGTTCCAACACCGTGTCCAGATCTGTAGTTCATATTAAGGGTAACACAATCACACTGTGTGTTTGCTCTCACCCTGGGCTTTGAAACCCAAACTGTATTTTGTTCAGTTCATCTGTCAGACAGTGAATAATCAAGCCTTTCCTCTCTCTCTCTCTGTCTTTTTTTTTTTTTTTTTTTTGTCCAGAATGGAAGATTGCGATTTGTGAATGGAGATGTTAAATGTGCGAGATCCAGGTTTCCTGATCTTCACCTGTCAACAGGTTTTACACTGGAGAGCTGTTTGTTTGCACTCTACAAGCCCTGAATGGTAAATTTTTCAACTGTAGACAGCAGTGATTTATATTTTATCAACACAGGGTTAATATAGTTAACTTAAACTAAAACCATTTAAAAATGGTGTTACTCCGGTGTATAAAATATTTAAAATCTTAAACTTATTTTATTTCAGCTAGTTTTTCAAGTTTAAATTAATTAGTGAAAACTATATACACGTTTAAAAACAAAAATGACAAAAACACAAAAATAAGATGAAAATATATATGAAATAAGAGTAAAGAAAATATAAAAATTCAAAATAATAAAAACTATAACAGTATCTCAATGAAGTACATATAGTATTAAAACTAATTATACTAATATAATAATAAATAAAATAATCTGAATCTAAAACACATTTTCATTTTAGCTTTTAATTAATCCTAGGCTGTGTTTTGTACCTTTGTATTATATGGGTGTTTTTCATTTTCTTAATAATGCTTTTCCTTCCACGTTGTTTATATGTATCTTGTTAAATGCTTATTCATCAGCAGCATCTGCTGTTTTAATCTGATAATGTGTAAATGTAAATGTTTTGAACAAAATCCTTTATATTAATGAAAACTGAGGGGAAAAAACAGAACTGCTTTGTTGTCATTTTTCAGGATTTTCTGCAGTTTCACATTATATTTGTACATTTTAATTTCAGTAAAGTAATTCAAGTAAAAAAATATTAAGACTTGATTTGGTCATGAACAACTTACTGTTTCTTCCAACTTGTAGTATGAAAATAGCAACGCACATTTGCATATTTTTCCTGATAACAGAGCATATAACCTAAAATGCTCCATCATTTTTGATCATACACATGAGAGTAATACATTATATTAAATCTACTGCTAAATCTAGTCTACTTTTATTTGTATACAGTCATAATATCAACAAGACATTGTGCTTTTTTAAAATAAAGAAAACAAACAAGGTGCGCTTTCTGCCGTCTCTGTGAACTTCTTTCTGAAATGCGTCACAAAAATACGGAAACTCAGTGGATACTTGACACACAGACATGAGAAATATATCTATAGAAAGTTTAAATTCTCTATATTTAAATTAAGTCATAGTTACTTTAAAATGTAAGGCATTGCAATATTGCATTACCCCCTAAAAATTTAACTAGCTTTTGTTTGGTTTTAATATAAGTTTGTTGTATTTTTAGCAAATATTAAAGCCCTTTCACACCAGAAGTAAAATAAATAAGCCTCAATCAGAGGGAAATATAGATTTAAGTAAATTTACAGAAAAGGATGCCGGAGAAGAAAGTTCAACATTCTTTAGCAATACATTTAAAAAAAAGAGAGAAACAGAAATGTTTATTTAAATCCATTTTTGCTTATTAGTATGGTTAAATTGGATCATCAAGGGTCAACAGTAAAGGCATTGGTTAATAAAATGGGATAAAATACATAAAGAACATTTGTGTTATTTAACATTTAAGGCGAGACACTTAAGGTAAATAGGGTAATAAAAAAACATTAGCCTTACTTACCTAGTTAATTGACTACATTGATAATTGTAAACATTTCTTGTATTACAAGATTTCTAAAATGTTAGGTTTAAATATGCAAAAAAAGGCATTTTTTATGAAATATGCATATATATTGCATACATTTCTATTACAAAAATCTGAACACTGGATGACGCCAGTTTCAAAAATTGTGTTTAATTTTTTGTCATATTAGAGTCAAATGTTTTTACAGAGGGAATTTTGTAACTCCATAATTCAGAAAACACTTAGAACAGACAGAAAACGTCTAGGTTACGTATGTAACCCCTGTTCCCTGAGGACAGGGAACGAGACGCTGCGTCCTGGTGAACACTTTGGGAACTGCCTTCAGCATGACCGGTTCTGAAACAAGCTATAGAACAACGACAGTGAACTTGACACTGTCCGGCGCCAGCCTATGACATCATCAACAGGCGCCTGCTAGTATAAAAGCAGGTGCCTGAGAGCACAACACCATCTTTTTGTCGGACGGAGGTCTGAGCAGGGCCCGAGGCATGGCAACGAGACGCAGCGTCTCGTTCCCTGTCCTCAGGGAACAGGGGTTACATACGTAACCTAGACGTTCCCTTCCGGAGGGAACTCTACGCTGCGTCCTGGTGGACACTTTGGGAACGTTTATACCAACACCGCCATGCCGAGGGATAGGTGATCAAACTGACTGAATGATGAGTCAAGAAGGAAAATCACCCCTGCTTCAGCGAGAGTCGCTGGGGCCCAGTGACCTGCCACGGCTAGCTCGGCTACCTGTGCATCAACTCTCAAGCGTGGAGGCCTAGAGGAAGCCTACTACACTTTAGCTCTCTAAGTGAAGGAGCTCATAAACGCCCTGACCATAAGGGGCGGAGTTTAGGGAATGGAGGTCTCAGCAGAGCGAATGTCTGCTCTAGGGACCTGACAACATTCAGTGCTAACAGGTATAGGTGGCTATACTCGACACTGGGGGTATTCAGTGAGGCTGAATAGCCTGTGCAACCAGAACTACCCGAGTGGAGCGTATGCTCAGAGGGAATCTACAAAGTGGAGGTCTCATGACCTAACTACACTTGACACTGACAATGGTCTGTGAGGCTGAATAGCCTGTGCAGCAGGCTTGTCTAAGTGGAGATTTCTGAGGAGTGGAGGCTTCGCCGAAAGGAAGCCTGGCAACACTCTGTGCCTTCCAGAGTGCAACTCTAAGAATGGAGGTGCCGCGGCACCTCTACACTCAAAACCTGGGGGTAGTCAGTGAGGCTGAGTAGCCTGTGCAGCAGAACAACCTACAGGGAGTTCAGAGGAGTGACTGCTTCAAAGGAAGCCAGAAAAGCACTCTGTGTCTTGCAAAGGAAAACTCTAAAAGTGGGGGTCTCGTGACCCACTTCACTTCAACACTGAGGGTAGTCAGCGAGGCTGAATAGCCTGTGCAGCAGAACTACCTGAGTGGAGTTTCTGCAAAGTGGCGGCTTTGGTAAAAAGAAGAAGCCTGGTACCACTCTGCACCCAGCAGAGGACAACTCTAAGGATGGAGGTCCGTGACCTATCTACACCCAATACTAGAGGTGGTCCGTGAGGCTGAATAGCCTGTGCAGTCGGACCGCCTATTTCTAGTGAGTCTCTGGAGGCAACGAAGGACTCAGGCTGGCAATGTTCTGCGAGCAGCAGAAGGACTCTAAGAGTGGAGGTCCCAAGACCTGCTACACTTCAACACTGCAGGTGTTCATCGAGGCTGAATAGCCCATGCGACAGTACTACCTGAGTGGAGTCTGGAGAGTGGAGGCTTTCAAGGAGGGAGCCTAGCACACCTCCGTGCTTAGCAAAGAAGAACTCTGAGAGCGGAGGTCTTATGACCTATCTACACTCTAATCCTGAAGGTCATCCGCGAGGCTGACTAGCCTGTGCGACAGAATTACCTTCGTTATGGAGGTCTTCTGGAGAGTGGAGGCCTGAAAGGCGTCGACACTCAATCCTGCTAGCAGTGCTATCTGGATTGGAGTTGGGAAACTAAAAGGTTTTTGAAAAAACCAACTCAGAAGATGGACACGGAGGAATGCCCTGCGTGGTCCATACCGTATAGGATTTCAGAAAGGAACCTGCCTTTACGGGAGGAACCTTACCATAAATATGGATTTTAGTGAAGTGCCTAAGTAGTGCACTTACCACTTACGTGGATTTTAGCGAGTGCTCAAAGACTAGCGTGAGCAAACACCACAAATGTGGTTTTGAATGGGTGTCCTGAGCATAGCGAGGATCACCAGATTTGCAGTCTCTAGGCGATAGCAGAGCCTGAAAGCGGAGCTTCTGGAGAGGGGAGGCTTCAGCAGAAAGACTCTCTAAAACGAGAGGAGGCCTACGACGCTCTCCCTAGGGAAACTCTTAGAGTGGAGGCCTCAGGAAACGCTCTAGGCGAGGGGAGGCCTGACTACACTCGACGCTCAAGAAAAAGGCAGATACTCACAGTCAGCGCCAATAATGAAAAATTCTCATTTATCATCTAGCTCTGTGTAGTGGAGGCTCCGAGACTACATCTCCAGGGAGAGAAGCCTACAACACTAGTTTTTGGTGAGTGGAAGACTGCACTTCCCCCAAAAAATAGTCAGCGAGGCACTCATGGGCCTGCTAGCTGCTATAACTGTGAGAGTGAAGGTCTCAGTACTGTTGGCTGTGACAGAGGGGAGACCTATTACACTGTGCTTATCAAAGGAGTTGAAAAAACTTAAAGGTTTTGGAACCAACTCGAAGAATGGGCACGGAGGATTATCCTGCGTGGTCCAACCCGTGAGGGATTTGAAGAAGGACCCTGCCTTTACGGGAGGGATCCTTACCATAAATATGGATTTTAGTAAAGTGCCTATTTTTGTAGTGCACTTACCACTCGTGTGGATTTTAGGGAATGCTCAAAACCATTGTGTGAGCAAACACCACTAACGTGGTTTTAAGAAGGTGCTCTAAGCGTTTCGCGAGGAAGACACCTGTATTATTCCCGGGCGATAGCAGAACCCGGAAGCGGAGCTTTCAGTGAGGGAGGCTTTAATGGTTACAAGCTCTCTCGAACGTAACAAGCCTGACGACGCTCAACTGAGGAAGCTCTATCGAGTGGAGGCCTTGGTATACACGTCCTCTCAGGAAGGGAGGCCTTACTACACTCAACGCTTGTAGTGACAGGTCCATGAAAGGAATTCACAAGCTGCCTTAACCTTGTGTTTTCCCGGCCTGTATTTCTGGGAAGTGGAGGCTTAACAGAAACACCTCACATAGAGGGAGCCTGGCAACACTCGACCCAGTAAAAAGCTCTCCTGAATGGAGGTCTAAGAATGACCTGGCTACATTCAGCGCTAAGAAGTATTATCTTTATATGTCTCTCTTTACAGAGGACTTCACAGAGAGGAGGCCTCCTAGGCCTGCTACACTCAATTCTGGCGGATTGGGTCACAATGTCAGAAGGTAATTTAGCGAGGCCCAGAATGGGGCCTGACAGCCAAATATATAAGATTTCTACTTCAAAGCGGGGCTTTTTAAAGAGAGCGGAGGCTTCAGTAAAACATCTCTCTCTCAGAGAGGGAGCCTTGACGACGCTCTATTCACCCTAGTACACAAACTCCTAGGAGTGGAGGTCTCACATATGTGTATATGAAAATACACAGGGAAGGTACCTGACTACACTCATGCAAGAAGAGTATTACTCTTAGCAGGGTTTGAGTGAGCGGAGGCTTCAGCAGAGCGATTTCTCGCTTGAAGCAGCTTGACAACGCTCAAGAGGGTTTTTTTTTTTTTTTTTTACATATTCTCGCATGTATATGTATGTTGGATCATGTCTATACCAAGCTCACTCTAGCGGAGGTTTCAAAACCTGACAACGCTTAACACACGAGGGGATTTCTACGAGTGGAGGTCTCTACACACTGTTTTCTTTTATAAAACGAGGGGAGACCTGGCTACACTCGGCACTTGGTGGCAGTAGAACTCAAGAGGAGCTCGTAAACTGCAATAGCAATCACCCAAGCGGAGCTGGTAGACAAAAGAAAACATACACATACACACTTGAATATTTTATTAAAGTGTCTTTACTGTTCACATACCGGGCCAACAGATTGAGCCTCAATCTCATCATTGGCCCAGCCCCAGAGTCTTTGGTGAGGGGAAAAAGGAGGGGCAGGTAGCCCCACACTGGCGACCTGGCCTCGTCTCTGGCCCTTGGACCAGGACGGGCCTGGTTTCCCCCGGTGTTCAGGTGGAGGCGTGGACCGGCGAGGGATGCAAAGCCCCGGGGCTCGGTCCAGATCTTTCAGCAGATCAGCCGGTACGCCTCTGCAACACTACCATCGTGTGCAGAGGAGCACCGGCCTGACCCACTGCCGCATATGTGCCTTTGGAGCCTTCAGGGTCGATGTCCCTCGCTCTGAGAGATAGTTCGCAAACGTCTGCTCAGTGAGAGGCATCGTCACATATCCGCGCCCATGCATTCCCTCGACATCAGCATGATTCACATGCTGATGCCTGTGAATGCGGGCTGAATATGGCCTGTCCCATTCCCTCTCGATCTCTTATGCAGATCAGGAAGGAATGGGAGGCTCACAGGAGTTGGCTTTGTCATGGCCGGGAAGAAGCCGCTCGTCTAGTCTGCCTAGGGCGGCCTTTTCCCTGGCGGGCTTCCACAGAAGGGGTAGCCGCGCGGTCCATAACAGACATCAACTCTCCATATGCGGGGCAAGGAGGCTGCATGGGCTCATCTTGTCCCATTTCAACCTCTCGCTCGCCCTGGCTTGAAGCCAAAAGAGCACTCGCTGCAGGACCGGAGGATGTGAGAGACAACACAGCCTCCGCTAGCAGCGCATTCTCGTCTCCGGCTGACGTGCGCGAGAGATTAAGCGCTCTCTCAAGCTCGTCAGCCAGCTCCACCTGTGATCCCCGCGATCTCAGCCGCCGGGCAGCCTCAGCCGCCGCGGGACCCGAGCCGCATGGGGCGGATGGATGTCCCAATTCCCTCGAGAAAAGAGACGGACGAGAACGGAGTTTCTTCAAAGTGAAACTCTCACAATGAACGCGCTCCGCTCTTTCTAGAGCAGAGCGCGCGTGCTCTTACACCTAAACACACCAAACAGAGGTCGTGTGCATCATCAGGTGTCAGATTACTCTGACACGGATCCGCACACTTCCTAAACAGTTTTACTCTAGGCATCGCTGTACTCACTCGTTTAGAACAGAGGAATCTGAAGACAAAAAGATGGTGTTGTGCTCTCAGGCACCTGCTTTTATACTAGCAGGCGCCTGTTGATGATGTCATAGGCTGGCGCCGGACAGTGTCAAGTTCACTGTCGTTGTTCTATAGCTTGTTTCAGAACCGGTCATGCTGAAGGCAGTTCCCAAAGTGTCCACCAGGACGCAGCGTAGAGTTCCCTCCGGAAGGGAACAGTATATTTTCACAATTTTGGGGGGGAATAAAATGTTGTATATAAACAAGCAAATTATATATGAACAAATCCCTCTGTAAAAACCTTCAGGATATAGACAGGAATAAAAATGTAAAGTTTGGTGTGTGTAAGTGCTACTGAAATTGAGATTTATGGCTCAGTGTAGAAGAAAAAACTAATTTTAAGAAAACTGACTTTAAAAATATGTATTGTAATTGAAATCTATTGACACAAATAGCAAAGTCCTATAAAAGAAACACTTGACTGTGTCTTTTGGATGTTTACTTTCCACTAGTCTGAAAAAACAGCCCAAAATCTCAATCTTGACAGGTGCATGAAAAACAGTGTTTTTGCCTTCAGTGTCTCTCCTAAATTATTGCATTTCAGTGCACAATGCATCTGGACTTACGATTTCTGTCAGTCAATAAACTGGCAAGGAAAATAAAATAACTGGCATTACTTATTTGAAAAAAGTAACTTGGAATTACAAATTAATGCATTACTTTACTAGTTACTTTAAAAAAGGTATTCTGATTATGTAACTCACATTGCATCACTCCCAACGCTGGACATCGCCACAGTCTCCTTATGTGCTAATTCATGCTTTCATGTCCATGTTAAATTATGAGAGTGCCAAAAGCCCTACGGTAGTACTACCGCACTCGTAATTATTCCAGACATTCTGTTCCCATACCCCAAATTATTCTTCCCATGATCCCATGCACTCCAAACCCCCAGTGCTGACTTTGCCCTCCTATTATGGCTTTTCCATTTTCACGCTATTACAGTCTCGAGTGCCGACGCAGCAGAGCTGTACGATGTTTCTGGGAGTGTGGGACTTCCCATTTTCAAGACAGTCAAATGTAGCCGTAGCTGGCACAAGAAGGCCACCCCTGAGCTCAAAGACATCCATGCTTTTAATTGTCATCCTCTGTTTGTCAGTGGTCTCGCAGGGCCTCTCAAAATTACGCAGCGAGAGTTCCCGTAGGCTACGTTATAGCGTATATGCACATGATGAAAACGTATTACCTCCTGCTTTCTCATGGCCATTGGAGAACAAGCGTAAGAGGAGCTCCACACAGACTTATCTCCCTATACGAGCGCCAGGCCTCTCCCGGAGGAGCAGCTTGACTGCACGAGGCCTTTAGGAAGCAGCTTTAGCTGAGCTCATCATAATTGTCCTAATCCAATTGGCCTTTTCCTGCTTCTTACGGATAGGCTTTATGACTTTGAGCACAACATTAAAAAGCCCTAAAAAATAGCTGGTTCCATTATGCATTTAGCGGTAACCGCATAAACAAACTAATACGGCTGTTTTACTGTGGACGATGAAAACAAACCCAAATGTAGGAAAATTCATCTTAAAGGGATAGTTCATCCAAAATTGTTCTGTCATTATTTACTCATCCTCATCTGGTTTCTCCAACCGGTATGACTTACTTTTTTTTTTTTTTTTTTGGAGACTATTACAGAATGTGCAGTATGAAAATTAATGAGGAGAGTAAACCATCATAACAGTAGTCTAAATGTCTAGTGTGCCAAGTCTTCTGAAGTCATATGATAGCCTTGTGTAAATCATGACACAAGTTTGTTTTTCTGGGTCGGCTTACCCTTTAAAGATGTTTTGTGTTCAAATTAAAGAGCAGTGTTGATTCACACACAAAAAAGACCATATTGAGACATCCCGAATTGAAAAATAAATATGGTGAGGTACCTTACCTCAACATATTTAGTTTTTTAATTAGGGATGTCTCAATATGATCTTTTTTTGTGTGTGAATCAACATTATGTTACGGTGAGGCACTTATAATACAAGCTAAGAGGAGCAAAAGTTTTAACGATTTTAAATCATAAATTTAAAGCTTATAATCAGTGTTGTTATTATTAATTAAATCTATTAAATATTGGTATAGTCAGTAATTAATTCAATGAATAAAGCTAAAATAAAATGAAATGAAATAGAAAAATAAGTAATAATTAATATGAGTAATATTTCTATAAAAACTTTAAAAGGTTATTAGGGAAAAATGCAAAGGACTGAACTAAACCAGTTTAAGTACTATATACCCATTATAAAATAATATGAAATGACTAAAAAAACTAAATGAAAAAAAAAGAATGAATATAAAATAAGCTAATTCAACAATAAAACTGAAAATATAAAAATAAAAGCTAATTCAACAATTTAATAATACTATAATCATAATAACTTTTATTTAACTTTTTAATTTTACAAAAGCATTTACATTAATTGTTTATTTCTGTAAACTGATCATTAATTATTGTGTATTATTTGAGCTATAAATCTGTTTAGACCTTTTTTGCAGTCTTTTTAGAATTATGTTTATGTAAGTTACAAAATTGGACATGACTATATAGAGGTTGTAAATGTTCATTCAATACAAAAAAAATTTCACACTAAAATTAATGAGCATTGAATGCAACCTGTGGCCATAATATTTATATATAAATTTTGGTTTGGTTGTGTGTGTGTGTGTGTGTGTGTATATATATATATATATATATATATATATATATATATATATATATATATATGTTTATTTATGTTTGTTTTTTTATTTGTTTGTTTGTTTGTGTGTGTGTGTGTGTGTGTGTGTGTATATATATATATATATATATATATATATATATATATATATATATATATATATATACAGCCAAACCAAAATTTATTCAGACACCTTTAACATTTCTCACGTTATCGCAGTTTATTCACTATAGTTTAGATAGTAAAATATGACAAGAACTTATTCATCTTGATAATGTCAGATAACTTTGATAGAAAGGTATGCAATGGATTACAATCAGCCAAACATTCAAAAACTGTTTGTATGACAATATTTACACAAATATCAATACTTTGTTGACCAATTACCAAGCAATCCTTCATTTAGTTCAGTCTGTGGTGTAAAAAGTCACTTTAGTAATTAAAAAAAACACTTGAGCAAAACATGGTCAGGTCAAAGTGTCTGAATAATTCGGGCCCTGAATTTTGATCAATTTTACTGGTAATCCACTGTGTAAAGAATGTTTCAGTATTATATGTCACAGTTTACTTTATTTTGTTATCCTCACTATATATAAACTATAGTGTCCTGCACCCACTAATAATATTTGGAGTCTAAATAATTTTTGGTTTGACTGTATATATAATTTTTATTTTATTTTTGTTTTTTTGTGATAATCCACATAATGCCACAAATGCTGTCGATTGAGTTAAATTGAGCAGGTAGATGTGATGGTGTAGTTCCAGCTAACTAACTAGATTTCCTTCCATGACTAAAGATGCAGTGTGAGCGAACAGCTCAGGAACTTTGTCAGAGATAAAGCAGCAGACGTTCTTTACATGATGATGTCACGCTCAGATTTACTCGCATCTACCTTGAGACCGGTCTATTTCGCTAGTCATAGCACATATATTTCATATGTGGTAATGTCACGACTAAATGACTCATGTTCTGTCTGTCTGTCTGTGTGTCTGTCTGTCTGTTTTTCTTCCCTCACTCCTTTTTGTGTTTATGCGAGTTTTTATCTGGAAAACATTCGCTCTTGCCAAGAGAACACTCATCCTTCTTTGAGACGGCCAACACATGGTATAAAATTTTGGAATTAAGATGTGAATACCTTGCAACAGATCAGCCTGCTCTTACAGTGGTGATGTCACACACAATGGCACCGGTGTCTGCGAACATTAGTCATGCTGCCGTTTTCAGACTCAATGATATCATTACAGTTTTGTGAATCACTCACTGTGTCAGTGCTTTTGAATTTTACTGGGAGACGGGGAATATTCTGCTTTAAATAATGAAAGTATAAACAGCAGTGCGCGTGTCATCGTGAGAGTTTGGGGAATTTGTGAGCACACGTAACCAGATGACTCACGTTCGTCTACGTGGACGTACTTGTCCAGCAGTCTGATTATTTGTCTATTTTGCCAGTAAGTCATGTCAAATAAATAGTTTTGGGGAAACTGCTTTGAAGCTGTCACCTGTCATACTATCAGTGTACTTTTAAAAGTAATGCATTACAATATTGAGTTACTCCCTAAAAAAGTAACTAATTACTAGTTACTTTTTATGGAAAGCAATGCGTTACGTTACTTTTGCGTTACTTTTTAAATCTGGGCAGGGCTTGCTTGTTTGTTTTTAATATAAAAAGTTATATTTTTGGCAAATGTAAAAGCCTTTTTTACAGCAAAAGCATCAGGCTTTGACCAAAGTAAATTCATGTCAGAAGATCTCTTGAGCAATAAAAAAAGGAAAACTATGTTAGGTTATCTTGAGTATGGATGAATTGGATCATCGAAGGTCGGCAGGAAATACATCGGTTAATAAAATGGAATTAAATACATAAAGGATATTTGTATTATTTAACATATTTAATTATTGCAAGTTTGCATTGAATGTCACAGTTTTTATTCATTTTGAGAAATATTGTATCTGTTTTTTTAGTGAGTGAGATGAATTAATGCATGTTCACATTTATTCTAGAACAACTTACTCACAATTTCTCTCAACATGGGAACAGGAGAGCTTTAAATTAATAAATGAGGGGGCAGGGGAGTAACTGGCATTACTTATTTGAAAAATAACTTAATAAATAATGCATTACTTTACTAGTTACTTGGAAAAAGTAATATTATTACATAACTTGCGTAACTTGTAATGCGTTACCCCCTACACTGCATACAACATACTCATTTTGTAAATAGTAGAGTATGTGAATTGGTTCAGAAACTTTTTTGTTATCCTGGCTCTTCACATCCCGATAGCAATCACTAAGGTGGTCTAAATGTATTTATATTTATTAATATCATCTGTGGAAGGCATAGGACCATAAAATGCCCACCCAAAAGGCAAGCTGTTTGTGCATAGATAAGATCTGTAAAGTTGCAAATCTTAAAGTCTCAAAACCAAAGAGATATTTATTATAGAAGTTAAGACTCAGCCACACCACCCTAAAACGACTCGTTCAAACACGCCCCCACTTGTACACGTCACGGGGTGAGTAGATTAGCATAACACCGCCCATATGTATATGGAAAGAAAGAAGGTGTAACTTTTACCAGCTGTAATAGTGTTGCAGCTGCCGCCATGTTGTGGAGATGCAGTGTGTTTCCTTGCAAAAGCGAGAGTACTTTGTTTGGCCTTCCAAATGAGGACACAACTAGAAATTACTGTTTAAGATATATTTACAACCAGGGCCTAAAATAGCACTCGCCAAAGTGCCAAATGCGAGTAAAAATCGGCGTTGGCGAGTATATGTAACAGTGTCCGTTTGGCAGTTGGCTGGTAAATTTTTTACGAAATATAACAATGCAATGTAGTGAAAACAACATCCCGTTTTTAAAGAGATTCACTGTTTCTGACGTAAGCGAATAAAATAATCTTTTCAGAAGACAAGATCATCATAATTAGCTGTTCTGTCATAAGTGACAAGAGCGAATTAAATAATAGGATACAAACAGGCTGATAAGTTCAGAGCAGTGTGATAGCCAGCTTGTCCCTAGATACGGTTCTAATAACTTTCACATGAGAAGACATTGCTGCTTTATTTCAGAAGATTAACTTTGCCCTTCTTTATTCTTTATAACCCGAAAATGTGGCGACACATACCTGGGGTTACGCCGCCGTGAAGTAAGTTTGAAAGGTTGCGCATTCGGCTGTAACTTTACGCACACTGAGCCGCTTCTAAAGTGAAACCTGCTAAAGTCTGTCATTCATGGGAAGAACAAAAGAAAAAGAGAAATCATTTATTTGGATTCATTTGTACAGTTTGTGCATATACAATTTATAGTTTATGTGAAGATTGTTTTAAAATCACTTAGATTTAAAGTTGTTTTACATTTTAGAGCTTAAAAATAAGAAATAATAGCTTTCAATTATACTGTAATATTGAATAGCTATAATTAATTGGGAAACTTGAGGGAAAATGCATTTAATAGAGACACCAGTAGCAGGACTAATTAAAAACATTGTAAATATGTTTAGTCATTGTAGTAATAATAACTGGCTGTTTTTGCAAGAAGAGTTTTATGGCCGGTAATAAAAAAAATTTGGCCAGTAAATTTGATCATGTCACCGGCCATTTGCAGGTGTGCAAAAAGTTAGATTTAGGCCCTGTTTACAACAATGTTCCTGAACAGTACAACACAAATATTCGAGTGGGTGATGTGCATTTCATGGAGGACTGTTTCCTGAACCTGGGAGAGCAGCGTACAATGCCAGCTGTACACAAAGGGTTAAGGCTATAAAGTGGGGCAATTCCAACATTGCAAGGACTGTCTGCGCTTCTGACTCACAGCCTGTAAGTACATTTTCATATTTAAAGAATTCAGTACTGACTATTCAAACGCGAGTTTTGAGCAGTGTAAAGTAGTGCTTGTTGTTTCTGTTTCAGTGTGTAAAAAGAAAGTATGAGTCATTATAATCAGTAGTTATGTCCCCACTGGATGCAACAAATGCCTAATTTATAATGAGTTTTATTGTATGTGATTGTGCCAAGAAACTGCATGGCAGGGTTGGGGTCAATTCTGGAATGAACTTCAATTCAAAGAAGGAAATGGAATTGGAATTGGAATTCAACAACAATTACAGGAAACAGAGTTGGAATTGAATTGGAATTACAGGAAGTGGAATTCAATTCAGGGAAATTCCACTGAATTCCGTTTATTGCTGTTTCTGAGCATTTATTTGGGATTACATTTAGAGACATAAATTTGAACTTTATTTATGATGCTTTACAAATACCAAGTATGAAATAGAGTTGATCAAATGCAAATATGAGAACTGTACATTACGAATTAATAATTGAATGACAGTGGTGATAAGTTTCTGGATGTACTATACATTCAATATATGATAAGCACATAATATATGTCTCAACTCACAAAAAAATGAGTCATGTTCATTCATGCATTTCATTCACTTTTTATTGCATCGAATTATCATCATTTCCTGAAATTTGGCATGTGAAATGATCACGCTTAACATACTAAACATACAGTACTTTGTATTTCTTTTTTATGTTTGTTGTTTATGCGATTTACAATATTTAATGTTCTATAAACTATTAAGCAAATCAAGTCAAATTATTTTATTTAGCAACTCAAGTGGAATTTTGTGGAATTTGTGGACACGTGAACCGATCATCTCTTCCTTTTTACTAATTATAGCACAAAATAAACACAAATGAACATCAGAACATATCTGTTTCAACCGTGGAAAGATGTCGATACACACAAATTTTTCAGTTCAAGTCCACCAACATAAATGTACTCTCCTGTCTTGTTTGTCGAGAAAAAAAAAGTCAGAATTACGAGATATAAACTCGCAATTGTGAGGAAAATCTAAATTTTAAGAATAGAGTCAGAATTGCGAGTTTATCTCTTGCAATTCTGACGTTTGTTCTCGCAACTGACCCTTCGCTGGGAGTTTGATTGACAGGAAATCTGACCAATCATAATGTCAAATCTGCCAGGAGAGTATATTTACGTTGGTGGACTTGAACTTGTGTTTACTGACATCTTTCCGCGGTTGAAACAGATACGTTCTGATGTTCGTTTGTGTTTATTTTGTGCTATAACTAGTAAAGAGGAAGAGGGGATCGATTCACGTGTCACTTAAACTGATAACCCACAATTGTACATTTATATCACGCAGTTCTGACTTTGCGAGTGTATTTCACACAATTGCGACTTTATAACTCACAGTTGTTAGTTTATATAGCGCAAATTCTGACTTTGTAATGCTCAGTTGTGAGTTTATGTCTCCCAATTCTGAGAAAAAAGATATATATAAAAGGTAGAAGACATATACTCGTAATTGCATTAAAAATGTCAAAATTGTGAGAAGAAAAGTCAGAATGGTGATTTTATTTCTCACAATTCTGACTTTATAACTCACAATTGTGAGTTTATATCTTACAATTATGAGAAAAAAAATCTTAATTGCAAGTTTACATCATGCATTCTGAGAAACAAGTCAGAGTTGTGAGATGTAAACTCACAATTGTGAGTTCTAAAGTCAGAAGTGTGAGACAAAAAGTCGCAATTACCTTTTTTATTAATCAGTGACAGAAACTGGTTTCCATGAGAGATTCATTAGCTTCTATATGAATAACCAGATAAATAACAAAGTGCAGTAAACTGTAAAATTATTTGTGCAACAAACCAGTGTGGTTTTAATTATGATAATAAATTATGTAAAATATAAAAATAAAAATATAATAAAAATAAAAAAACAGACTGTTTTCAAAAACTTAAAAACATAATAGTTCACATTAGTCATAAAATATGACACAAGGATTTCCAGACACACACCTGTAGAGATGATTTGAATGAATTGGGTTTTTTGAACCCATTCAACTAAAATGAGCCACCCAAGCTAAAAATTAATCAGACTTCCCAGCCTTATTTGAGAAAGACACAGTCTAGACATTGACTGAAGTGTGTTTAATTTTTGCCTTAGTGTTTGATTATGTCTCATTTGGAAAAAAATAGTTAATTTGGAAAAGCTAAAAGGCTGCGCTACTGTCACACCGCTGAAAGATGTGACTCAGTTAATAGCGTCTGATGATAGTATTGTGCATTTACAGGAGTGACTGTGTGCATGCGTTTGTGACTATTGGTTCATCAAGAGCTGTGCTGATAGGTTTTCCTGTGATTACAAAAGCAGCTGCGAGCGTCCGCCAGCGGAAGGAGGCAGTATTGACTCAGAGCCCCGTGAGGGCGCTCATGTTTTCATTCGGCGTTTGGGGGCCAGGCAGCTGGAGCGCTCAGGGTGACAGAAACTTACTCAACCTTTTTTCTTTTTTTTTTAAATCATCCACCACTTTATTTGGGCTGCGTGGGGCCATTCCTGCCAGAGAAAACCTCTTGCTCTCAGAGACTGCGGTCCAACACAAGGGTAAACACTTCTCTCTCCAATCACAACACATGCTGCCCATTGCTGCTTGTTTTGAAGATGGATCACGTTCAGATTTCACACTATTAACATTTCAAAGCATGATCAAATGGCTGAACACATTACTTTTAATGTAGTGCCCTCAACCGCAAGACGGGAGCGAGGCAGTGACTCCGCACAAAGATTCAGAGCTGATAATAATTGACAGTACTAAAATATATCAAACAAATATTACTAACTAGATAAAAAAGTTTGTCAACACAAACTTTAGGTTGGCTTGAGAAAGCCGTACGAGAAAGTTAAAAAAAAGTTTGTTAGCATCATTAGTAAGTTACTAGCATGTTGCTAGCATGTTACTAACATATTGTTAGCATCATTTGCTAGTTACTAGCATATTGTAGCATGATTATAGCATGATTAGCATGTTACTAGCTTGCTGCTAGCATTTTTCTAGCATGTTGCTAACATGATTTAATCATGAATAGCATGTCATTAGCATGTTGCTAGCATGATTAGCATGTTACCAGAATATTGTTAGCATCATTTGCAAGTTACTAGCATATTGCAGCATGATTATAGCATTATTTGCATATTAATACCATGTTGGTAACATGACTTTATCACGATTAGCATGTTACTAGCTTGTTTGCTAGCATGTTTCTAGCATGATCGGCATGTTACTAGCATGTTTCTAACATGATTTATTCATGAATGGAATGTCATTAGCATGTTGCTATCATGATTAGCATGTTTACTAGCGTGTTGCTAGCCTGATTTTATTATGATCAGCATGTTGTTACCGTAATTAGCATGTTACTAGCTACTACTTTTAACATTGTTAACGTTACTAGCATGTTGTTAGCATGATTTTATCATGATTAGCATGTTACTAGCATGTTGTTAACATTGGTTAGTCAGTTACTAGCATTTGTTGCTATCATGATTAGCATGTTACTACCATGTCATTAAGATGATTTTATCATGATTAGCATGTAACTAGCTTGTTGCTAGCATGTTTCTAGCATAATTAGCATGTCATTCGCATGTTGCTAACATGATTTTAGAATAGCATGTCATTAGTATCCTGCTAGCATGTTTTAGCATCATTTGTAAGTTAATAGCATGTTGCTAGCATGATTAGCATGTTACTAGCATGTTGCTAGTCTGAGTTTATCGTGATAAGCATGTTGCTAGCATGTTTTTTACCATAATTAGCATGTTACTAACATGTTTCTAGCATGGTTAACATGTTACTAGCATGTTGTTAGCATGATTTTATCACGATTAGCATGTTACTAGCATGTTGGTAGCATGATTCTAACACAATTTGCATGTTTTATATCATTATTAACATGTTACTAGCATGTAAGCATGATTTAAGCATGATTAGCAACGTATTACCATGTCACTAGCATGTTACTAGCATGTTTCTAGCATGATTAGCATGTTACTTGTATGTTGCTAATATGATTTTATCATGAATAGCATGTCATTAGCATGTTGCTAGCATTTGTTTAAGCATCATTTGCAAGTTACTAGCATGTTGCTAGCATGATTAGCATGTTTCTAGCATGTTGCTAGCCTGCTTTTATCATGATCAGCATGTTGCTAGCATTTTGTTACCATAATTACCATGTTACTAACATGTTTCTAACATGGTTAACATGTTACTAGCATATTGCTAGCATGATTTTATCACAATTAGCATGTTACTAGCATGTTGTTAGCATGGTTAGTTACTAGCATGTTGGTAGCATAATTTTAACATAATTACATGTTTCTAACATTAACATGTCACTAGCATGTTTGCATTATTCTAGCATGATTAGCAATTTATTAGCATGTTACTAGCATGTTTCTAGCATGACTAACAAGTTACTAGCATGTTGCTAACATGATTCTAGCATGATTAGCATGTTGCTAGCGAGTTTCTAGCATAATTAGCAAGTTAGCCTGAATGGATTAGAAATAGTACATAGAAGGGAAGCTTGATTGAGTCTCAAGGGATTCTGGGAGTTTTGACAGTTGGGCTGCGTCCGAAATCGCATACTACTTAAGTAGGTACTACATTTAAATTTAAACGTACTACCCGACCGTTAAAACAGTACGTTCTATATAGTATGAATGTGGGTAGTATGAATGGAATTCGGACGTACTACATCCGCCACATTGATGTTGTCACTTGTCTTGCGTCATCACAACAGCGCGAAAATTTACACTTGAAAAGAGCCGCGTCTCCATTGATATATATATGTAGATGCCTCATTAGCGACTGTTTCTATGGGCCGTTTATACGTAAGCCGTCCGCCATTTCACTGCGGTCCACTTGACGTCATTCACCCATAGATCTATAACTGACCATAGTAAATCACTGAATATTCGAAATGCCACAGTCCTGCACAGCCGTTGGCAAACCTACTATATGGTGAATGACGTCAAGTGGACCGTTCCGCATCTACGTGCTTGGAGCGGTCCGATGAGGCATCTACGTATATATATCTATGCGCGTCTCCACTTTCCGCCATTTTTCGAATATGACGCCTCCTCCCGCGGAGCCTCATGGGATAGGAAAGCGTCCATGGTATGAGTACTACAGAATTCTGGCGGAAGCAGTAGGTCATCCGGGTACTTCTCGCCTACTGAATTTCGAATACTATGAATTCGGACATACTACTCGCCTCGCTTACTGTTTTTCGCGTACTATATAGTAGGGTAGTATGCGATTTCGGACGCAGCCTTGGAGTTTGAATAGTGTCGATCATTTGAACATTCCGTCAATGTAAGTCTATGGGATTTTCCCAGTTCTAATCGTTATTTTTAGGAAAACCGTAAGTCCGATCAGTCTGAAAAGATACAGCAACTGGAGTCAGATCAGACTGAAGATCTGGGCTCAGTTTGAAGTTTGTAGAGTTAAAGCTCTAGTAGGAGTAAGCCAATCTAAATGAACTTCAAATCTTTTGAAATGATGGTTTCACTTCTGGTGCTCTTTTGAGATGCTCCAGTGATGTTCATGATGCATTTGACTGTCTGCATTGTTTCAGTGGATTTGTTAAGTTCTATGCCGTGTTGCAACTAAAACAACATATGCTTGGTACAGTCTGTGTTAGTGCTGTATGTCAGTTCTTGTCATGGACTGAAGCATATGGACTCAGTGTTGAATCTGAATCAAGAAGAGACACCCACACATGACATACAGAAGAAGTATTCAAATTAAGCATTAGTTCCCATGACCTATTCATTTGTGGCCCACGGCATGTTATACTCATTAGTTCAATCTCTCGATTTAGTTAAATCATGGCTGTGCTGTAATTCATTTCCTTGTTAAAAATCGTGGCCATGATTTAACCTAAAGACCCCCTGTGGTGAAAATCAAGTTTTTAATGTAGTTTCCATGTCTCTGGTGTTTAAAAAGCCTTCAAGACACACCATATGTAAATCCATCAGTGAACACCATTGCTGAGCATTTTCTCCTTAACGTGATCTCATGAGAATTCGTATGTATTTTACACAAAATGTGGTTCTACAAAATGTACATTTTCACAGGCACTAAAATGTACAATACTGACGTATTTTCAGCATTTTAACATACAATACTGACATATTGATGAGTCCTTATGAGTATTGAAATTGCGGCATTCAATTTTTATTATATTAAGTTGTCATATCAATGACATTATGTTTTCAATTCCATTATTAAATTTACTTAATATGAAATAAAATTTCATTCTGTGTGATTTCTGCTGCCAAATTGTTTCGATAAAATACATAATGGTGAACAAGACTACACTTTAAACCCTTAAAATGAATAACATTTCTGCAATCGTTTACCCTAGTGAAAAACAAATAGACTAAAATGTATTTAAAATACATTTATATCATGCTGAGTATGCTACAAACACATTTACATCTTATGTACTCAAATAAAAATCATTGCAATTGTACTTTTAGTATAGTAAACTGGTATATTTAATATTTAACTAATTTTGTACTCAATGCACTTTAATTGTGCGGAAGTAGTGCTAAGTCCATCTAAAGACATACTTAAGTATATTTAAGTGGAACTATTGCAAGTATACTTTGGGTACACTTTTAATAATATCAGTCTTTAAATGCAAAATATTTAAAGATCATACAATCCTCATCAATAGTGAATAAAACATATTTTAGGCTTAATATTAAGAAATGTGCATTGTGCACAAGTAGTACTCCAAATAAAGTTTAACGTTTAAGTCTCGAGCGATATGTCAGTAAATATCTTAATAGACTTGAACTATACTTAGTATAAAATAAATCTAATACATATTTACTAGCAGTGTTGGGGGTAACGCATTACAACGCAAGTTACATAATAATATTACTTTTCCAAGTAACTAGTAAAGTAACGCATTACTTTTTAATTGACGAGAAAATATCTGAGTTACTTTTTCAAATAAGTAACGGCAGTTACTTTTTCCCCCATTTATTGATTAAAAGCTCTCTTATCCCCATGTTGAGAGAAATCGTGAGTAAGATGTTACTTTAGTTCTAGAATAAATGTGAACATGCATTAATTCATCACACTCACTAAAAAACAGATACAGTATTCCTCAAAATGAATAAAAACAGTGAAATTCAACTCAGAATATGATGCAAACCTGCAATAATTAAATATGTTAAATAATACAAATATCCTTTGTATTTAAAGCCATTTTATTAACTGATGTCTTTGCTGCCGACCTCCGATGATCCAATTCATCCATACTAATAAGCAACATTTACTCAAGATAATCTAACATTTGTTTTCATTTCTTGTAATGCTGAAGAGTTGACATTTTTTCTTCTGCGGTCTACTTTACAGATGTGAATTTACTTTTCTCTAAACCTAATGCTTTTGCTGTAAAAAAAAGGCTTTTACATTTGCCAAAAATAGAACTTTTTATATTAAAAACAAACAAGCAAGCCCTGCCCAGATTTAAAAAGTAACACAAAAGTAACATAACGCATTACTAAGTGACAAGTAACGTAATTAGTTACTTTTTAGGGAGTAAATCAATATTGTAATGCATTACTTTTAAAAGTAACTTTCCCCAATACTGTTTACTAGGGTAACCAATTCTTAGCATTTAATTTTGTTTGCTGTGGGACACAAAAGGTGTTTTCTCCGACATGCTGTGACTGACAACAGAACTATAAAATACACTAAAATGCAACATAGCGTATTGACCCAAATATAAGACAATGTTTTTTTTTCTTGGAAGTACATATGAAAAAACGAAGCCGTCTTATATTCAGGGCCTAGATTTTGAAGTGTCAATAATACACCCACAACAATAGGTGGTGCAAAATTTGCGTAAAACGAGATGCCAAGAAATACATAAAGTAATGTGAGTTGCAATGTTAGAACATCGCGAGTGCAAACAAAAAAAAAAGAAAAGCTTACAGCAGCATGAGTGACTGTCATGTCAGCCTGAAAAATCTTAATAAAACACAATAAAACATAAGATTTGATTTTCCGAAAGGTACATTTTGAAAAAGGGGGTCGTCCTATAATTAGGATCATCTTATATTCGGGTTAATACGGTAATTACAAAATGATCCATTTTATTTGTGAGCTGTAATCCAAATCTTCAGAATCCATATGACTGTGAGGAACAAAATCAAATCCAAGACTTTATTCAGCGATCTTCATCTCCATCTCCATCCTAAGCAGTGACCGTAAGCAGCGATACCTGCACTGGTTACAAATTCAAAAGTTGGAAAACTTTACAACTATACAACAGAAAAAACAAACGTTCATTGGCTTTCGTGTTTCTGGTGAGGTGTGTTTGAATAAGAAATGTGCGCCTTTACAAAGTGGATCAGGATAATAATCTGGATAATATTTTATGTGATTAACAACTTAAATTCTGCTCTGCATCTTATACAAAACTACTGTATTCCACCAGAGAGGACTGCTGCAGCAATACCTTGTCATTTGGACTGCTTTCGGTACTGCTTTTGATATTTTTGCAATCAACAAATTATTGTAATTAACTTCTGTCGTGTTTTTCTTTATACTGTACATATTTTTAAGAAATAAAATTTTAGATTTGCTATATTGTTGTTACTAAAACAGCCATTTCCTGCATATTTCTGTCAAATACATTTTATATATTTTTATATTCACTATAAAGTTGGTAGGTTCAGATTTGGGGTAGGTTAAGGGGTCTAAAAATGTAAATAGCTTATCAACACTATTGTAAAAAATGCATTGATACAAATATACTAATGATATAAAAGATTCTGAAATATATAAATATGTAGCAATTTTTATGTTTTAATTGTAATAAAAAAAATTAAATCACTCAATTAAAAATTTAAATAAATAGAAAACATACTACATTTTAACCGATAAGAGGAATACACATTAACTCATATGAGCTAGTAATAAGGGCTATTTTTGCCATCTTACATTTACTGCTCTCATAAAAATACACTTATATGTAGGATTAAAATCTGTCATATTTATAATCCAACAACAAACATTATAGTAAAAATGTATATTTTACACAAAATGATTGCACTATTATTCTGCGGTTCTGTCTGTTTAGTGTGCATGCGCGCAGCAGAGCTGGTTCATCCTTTTAAGCCTCGCCCACTTTTGACAGCAAAATGGATGTATTTGCATGACTTTCTAACATTTACAGATGAAGAACATATCTGTTATGTACAAGGAAAAACACAACATCTTGAATGCATTAAAAGCCACAAATATATTCGCTGTTTGCGTGGTGGATCGATTTGATCCATGATCGCATCAAGGGCTGACGTTATCTTGACTCACTAAACCTGGAACAAATTAGTGAGATTGCGTGAACTAAAATTGTTGTTTAGGAAATCGTTTTAGTCCTGATTGATTTGATCGGTTATTTCAAGTCAGGTTTTGGACTTAAATCCATGCTTTTCTTAGCGTCTTTTATGAAACAGCCCCCAGGTTTGAAACCGCTCATCACAAACATGTAACCAATGGAAATATAATAATACATTTAATGGGAAACTATACAAGTGGTACCAGAAATTGGTATAGTTAAGATGGACCAATGGTAGACTATTACAATGAATGGGAGAATTTGGAATGGCCAATATTTCATATAAATATGTCTTGGCATATTTATATGAATTTTTTGTGTGTGGGCACAACCACCAATGATAAAAATCCATTCACTCCTTTTTTTTAATCCCCCAAAAAACTAAACAGTCTCAATTATCAAGTCATTTAGATTTTCTGAACCGTATGATGTCATATTGCTAAAGCTCCGCCCACAACAGCTGACCGAGTGTCTTGTATAAGCATATTTTGACCCTCAGCCAGTTGTACGCCGTTCGCCATTTTCTCCGCGCTCGAGCGGCTGTAGCGACTCGTAAGCAGTGCTGGTGTTTTGTAGTTGGATGTAAAAGTGAAGTCGAGAAAATAAGAGAAAAATTTATAAGAGGGGTGGGGTGAGCAGTAGCTCATTATCATTTAAAGAGGCATGCACTGAAACGGGTTGCTGTAAACAGAGTAGTTTTTGACAAGGTAAAAAAGGTGTCATTTTACACGGACATTGAGTGATGAGTATGTTGCAGACATTTCATAAAAACCCTAAAGAATCATACCAAATGGGCATCCAATGTCTTGTTAAATGTTTTAGAATAAATACATTGTAATTTAATGGGAAACTATATCAGTATCACCAAAGACTGTATATATGAGACAGGCCAGTGGATCAATTACAATAAATGAGACAAAAGTGGAACGCCTAATATGTCATCTCTAGTAAAGTAAGTTCTGGTTTCCAAAAACAACAGCTAATCTGCAATTGGCAGTCATCATCTTGTCATTGTGAAACTAGTGCAGTGAACAGCAAAGGTTCTGGACCAACCTGAAATACACAACTCTTTATTTCCTAACATGTTAGAGTGAAATTCATGGAAGACGATCCCTCTGTGTGTCTATTTCAGACACAATAAGATGGTAGAGGTCCCCAAACGTTTACATTAGTGCCTGAGGGAGGTAGTTTAACAGTGGGCACTCCTCCAAAACACATATTTTTCTACAGTCTGTGCTATCATGAGACGGTGCCTGCACTGTGTTCAGAGATGCTATAGATGGCCTTCCCCACTGAAGGTCTGTGGTATAGTACAAAGCCAGCGCCGCACTAGCAAATTCAGTGACGCTTTGATGTGGTGCACACATTCAGCTAAACAGCCATCCATTTAACTCCCCTTGTTTTCTTTTACACCCCTTTTTTGTTTATCTGTAACTCACATGCACTATTTTCCCTTTCCATCGTGCATTTTTAAGGTAAACGGCGGAGTACGATCACACCCCTCGCACCTCCACACAAATATTCTTCTGATGTCGCTGCCAATGTAAGGTGGAGTCATGCGGTGAGCTTTTTTATAGCCTCAATTTACACAATGGGAACGGTGCGCTCTGTAATTCTACTTTGACTTTCACCACATTGTGTGTTTCCATTGATTACTGTCAGCTGATGGAGTTTTGGCTCCTTGCCACTGTTGTCTGTGTCTTATACAGTAACATTAATGATTTAACTGCACTGACACTATCGAATACAAATAAAATATTAACTGTATTGAGCTGAATAACGACACTAAGAGTGTTTACACTTGTAGTTCGGTTCTCTTTGTTCATTTGGTCCAGACCAAAAAAGGAAACAATACATTTGGTCCTTAGCGTTCACACTGGCATTTTTGACAGCGAACCTAAAGATACCGAATTATGTATATGTCATGCTGGAACTCACCGAACACTCCAAACAAAATCAGTGTATGACATCAAACAGATCGGTCTGCTCAGCACCACTTTAAGTCGAAAACATCTAATGTGCACTAATTGTTGTGTGAACATATGATTTTATTTTCACCACCTGCAAACTCACGAAGAGCTCATAAAACGCACTTTACCTCCTCGTTGCTCCATGTTTTCCCTATGCTCATTTTGTTTTGGATACACTGCTTGTCCACGTTGTTAAATCATGTTGCATATCATCACATTTTGTCATTACATCCTGTTTTTGGTTCGTTTAGAAGTATTTGGTCCATGTTGCATTCATATTTCATTCGAACCACACCACTTCATTTGGAAGCGGACCAGGACCCTTTATTTTAACAGTCTTGGTCTGCTTGTTTGGTGCACACCAGGGTTTAGATGGCAGCGTTCACACTCAAATGAACTGCACTAACAGCAATCACACCAGAGTTTGTTTTAATCAGACCAAACATGTCAAGCGTGAACACACCCTGCACTGTTGTTGAACTGACCTGAATCAACATTGAACTAAATTGCACTGACACTGCTATGAAGCTTATAGCTAAAATTTAATTTGTTTTATAACTGATGTACTTCACATTTAGGGCCAACTGAAAATATTAGCCTGAGACCACAATACCATACAATCCTAAGCAAAACCATGCTAGTACATTTATAAAAACTTTATAAAAACATTCATTCTTTCAGAGCAGTTTCACTATCAAAAAACAATAGTGATATAAAACAGTTTGTTATAATATAAAAATTACAAACAATAAGACAAATACAATATAAGAAATATACAAAATAAAAATATTGCTGCAAGTAGTAATTACCGGGGTTCAAATGCTAAGGCATTTAAGCACATATGAAAAAATACATCACATATTATTTGGCAAGCCTGTAACCAAATCAATGATTTTAAAAAGCATTTTTGGTAAATACAGGTAATCTGCCATAGAAATATTGTGTTTTTTAAAGGGAACCCTTTAAAAACCCTTTAAGACTTGTATGGCTTAATATAACGTAAATAATGTCTCTTACCATGAAAGACTTACGTTATTTAAAAAATCCACATCGATATTTTGGTCTATAGAGGGCACCATTATTTTGATCATGTAGAACGGTTGTACTCGGTGAGCTGCTGGCAGTGAGCAACGCTATTTCTACTGCAACACAACTCGGGAATTCACAACTCGGAACATAAAATACTGATACGATGACCACAGCTACTGAAAGAGCTTATGGTAGCGATGGATAGACGCCAAATACCAATTAAACCACCGATTTTCCCTACAAAGACTGTAAACATACTCGGATATCAAGTGAGATCCTTGCCAAGAAACTCCTTCAGCGGCCATGGCGTCATTACTGGAGTTATGTATGACTGGGCATGTTAAATCATACATAGTTCATAAGCTCTTTCAGTAGCTGTGCTTTTCTCAAAGGGAAGCAGTAAATAATTACATTGCTTCTCTTGTTGCCTTTTGTTTGGAAATTACAACCAAAAGCCACAAAACATGGAATCATGTATTTTATTTTCCAAGTCGTGTTGCGGTAAAATTAGCAGCAGACAGCGTCAACAAGAGAAGTGATGTAAGTCTTCACTGCTTTTCTAGTGATAAGAAGAGAAGAAAAGAATAGGAGGATGCCTGTGGATGAATAAAACTTCCCAAAGACTCACATCTGTGTTCTCTCTACGTTAGCCCCAAGGCCTTTGAGACTTTTAGTAAAGCACAGCTACTGAAAGAACTTATAAACAAAGTAAACATGGCGAATCCTGTCGTGACACCGCAGCCACTGGAGTTACTCAGCGTCGATCTCACTTGATATCTGGGTGCATTTACACCCTTTGTCGGGAAAATCGATGGTATTTGGTTTAATTGGTATTTGGCTTCCATCGCCACCAGTAAGCTCTTTTCGTAGCTGAAGGTTATATTAAGCCATACAATTCCTAATACCCGGAGTTCCCTTTAACATTTATGACTGTTATAGCAACAGTTGTGGTCTGATCTCGCTAAAACTTTGCATGCTTGTTTACAATCACCTGTCACATGTGCTCAGCAGGTTTCGTGAAGTTTTGAGTTTTCGTTTAGCCTTTATAGGCTTTTGGGTATATTTGGACAGGCCCCTTTTCTAAAAGACCTTGATAAAGCCTCCCAAAGGGTAAATTTCAACATTTTTTGATAATTATTGACCTAGAGAGTCCAGAGAATTGCACTGCAGTGGTTCTTTCCAGAAACCTAGGACTAGTTTGCAAAAGTAGGTTTTTCACATATTCTCAAGCATTTAACGAATGCGTTGATTGGCAGCAGTGGTTCTAGAGGCACAGTTGTTTGGAACGAGGAGGTCTATCATATGATACCAATATCATGTGTGAAATATCATGCAATACAGAACCATTTAGCCCTTGAAAAATGTGCCATCGCCCCCCAGTGGGCCATTTCTTTCACAGACCTTTAGGGTCATGAGTCAAACATTCCCACCAAGTTTTGTTCCAATCGGCCTCTGTTAACCTTGTCTGATAGGTGCTCAAAGTTCATCCGCCTATTGTCCTTATAGACACTTGTGGCACCAAGTCCGTTCCTACAGATTTTCATGTTGATTGGACAGTTGAGTAGTTATGGTCGTTTTTATGTTTATCCCTCTTATAGCTCCACCAAGTGGCCAAGCTCCGCGACTTTTTTCATGTGACCTCAGATTCAGCTCTTACATATGCGTCGTGAGTTTGGCAAATATTTCTCAATCCATTTAAAACTTCTAGCTGTTTTAGTAAAGGTGGCCCTGCCCCTTTCAAACGTTTTGGCATCACTTTGCAACGGAGAGCCGAAAGTTCAACTTTTTTCATAATTATTGATATTTACTCTCCAGAGAATCTGGTTTGGTTCCAATCAAGCGAAAAAAACCTAAAACCTTTCTTTTTCTTTTCCAAAAGAAGGTTTTTTAAAAAGTGCAAAAACACCCAAAATTTTGCCAGGGTGACAGACAAATCCGAGGTATGCGCCAAGGACTCAAACAACATAAGACACTTGAGCCTGTGACGAATGGTCAATTGCTGTAGCGCCCCCGTTAGACTGATTGGGGCCCAAATGTAAAATGAAGCACTGCATTGTCTTCTACAAATTAATTAAATATGCATTGATTCTTATTAAAGTTACTAAAGCTATTCACTATAGAGCAGTGTATGATTCTTTCATTTTCTTCAGTTGTTTAATGAAATCAAATCTAATATTCTGACAAGCATTTGATTACTTTCCCAACTGTTTGTGTATATTTAAGACATACCTAACTGCGTTTAAGAGAAAACTCACCAAGATGGACATTTTGTCATATTTTTGTGTATTTGTCATTTTAAAGGGGTCATCAGATGCAAAACTCACTTTTACATGTTGTTTGAACATTAATGTGTATTGGCAATTTGTGTACACAACCACCCTACAATGATAAAAATCTACCCAGTGGTATTTTTTTAATCTTTAAAAGTAATACCCCCTTTTTAAAATCAGGTCATTCTCAGCTTAGGCCGCTCCCATGATAGTTGATTGACACGAGTGCCTTACCTTAGACCCGCCCTCACCGAGCTGAAACAGTCCGACTCAGGTGCAGGGGAAGACAAGAATGTCTCTGATTGATCTGATTGATGTGATCCGATTGAGGTGTTCTGTTGTTGGATGTAATAATGAACACAGCAATCATCATTTACTCCCAACATCAGAGCCGCTGAAGAGGCAGAGGATTAACGTTACTTTCATTTTTCAAAGGAAAGCGCCGATCCTAATCTACATATGCGTCTATGTTCGTGCAAATCATTCCTGATGCAGCTTCACCCACAGCAGAAGAGAGTATAAGGTTTTTTTATGCATCTTTGCAAATGGCCTTACTTAATAATGTGCTAGTTAGCAAGTTTTGCAGCTAAATGCAGCTAAAGTAAACATTACGGCTTATCATCCCACGGCAGAGAGGGGCGGGGCGTGGCGAGCAGATCTCATTAGCATTTAAAGGAACATGCAACAGAATAGCTCGCTCTATTCTGAGGGCTGAAAAAAGGGCTGATTTTGACAAGGTAAAAAAAATGTTTTTACACTACCATTGAGAAATTTTAACCAAGGTATGTTATAGACTTCTCATTAGGACCCTAAAGAATCATATCAACTTGTGGAAAATGGGCATCCAATGACCCCTTTAAGTACAAATCCGGAGTCCAAAGTAGTCTAAACATGTCCACATTTCATTCCGTCTCAAATACAGTGCACAAAAAGCCGCCTGGGGAACAGCATCACTTTTGCTGCTCAATATGCTTTTAACTCTCGTTTAGTATCAATATAACATATTACGACAGTCACGTCACATGATTTGACTGACTGTTGATGTGCAGGGAAGGCAACAGCAGGCCGCTTTAAAGGAAAATAACAGAATGCAACATTGTGTTTTCGTAGTCGCCAAAATCAAAAATTAAACTAAAATTCTATTAATTATACATTATTAAATTGTCTTTGAGAGCGAAGGGGCCCAATGCAACTCACGTACTTCACATATAGGGAGGATTGGAGCTGACTGGGAGTGGAAAGTTGGTGAAGTACTGTACTGACAATGCGTATATTAAAGTCTCATTTCCATAAAGACGTAATCTACCAAGAGCAGCACAAATTAGCAACTGTCACAGCCAAAGCATGCTTTTCTTGGGTGGTAAAGTATGGCGCAAATACCAGCAAACTGACTACTGCAAACCTTAGTAAATCATGCTGCATGAATCATTTAAATACTCTTCTCTCATAAATTTTGCATCTGACAGGGAAACTCCTACAAACGCGCGAGCAATAAGGTCAGTCACAAAAATAACTAAGTTTAAGCAAATTTTTCACTGCATGTCTTTAGCAAATCCCGATAGCATTTTTTAATGCCAAAAGAAGATTTGTGCTGATGCAAGCTGTTAGTAAATCTGGCTCTAACATTGTTATTTTCATGTTTATTAATGTGAAGCTGCTTTGAAACAGTCTGTATTGTATTAAGTGCTGTATAAATGAATGTGACTTGACTTGATTAATGAAAAAACAGTGAAAGATTAGACCGTAGGATACACCGCACAGAGATTTGTGAAATGTCACTCCTATTGAGAGCGAGTTAAAAATACAAAGCGCTGCTGGTAAAACGTCTTCAGCCAATCATATAATGCCTGACTAATGGCACGGGCGATCTGGCCAGTAGTTGTAGACATTCTAGATCGCATTCCAGCAGTCTGAATCCATCCAGTGGTTGACACACGGCATTGCATTACAGACAGACTGTTCTTGTATTTGTCATGGATTTTTGATAGGCCGTCTTTGCCAGGTTCTATGGGCTGTGATGTTCAGAGCCAGATTCACAGGGCGTTCAGGGGTGTGTTGTTTATGAGACCACTAATGGTTTTACCAGAGCATTTTCTTCTTTATTTTTGCTTTATTTATAGAAGTGTCATAAAAACTTGAACTGTTATGTAATACATTCTTAACAGGGAGCAGTTGTTTAAGCCATTCTAACTCCAAAAAAGCGAAAAGCCATTTAATGCATTTCATATGTCGAGAGATGATTACTGACATCTTTACTAATGTAATGTAGGAAGGGTGTGACCAACCATATGTGCCTATAAACATATAACAAAGTCTTTCTAAAGAGTGGAAACTGAACAGGAATTGAGATAAAGGTTCAACATCGATACAAATCCTAAAGCAAAACAATTATGTGTAAAAACACTCAAAATGTGAATCAAGACACAAGGGACAGGGATCAAAGATTCAATTGAGAGCCAAGTGATTCAGATGAGGACCTCTAGCCAAGGCTGTAACCACCAAGGAGGTTTATAATTCCTGGAGAAAGCTATCCACTAATATTCTCATTCATCTCAATGGCAGCTGCTTGGCTGATGTAGTCGCACATCCCATCTACCTTCAACTGGACCATTATAACCAGCCAAACCATGACCCTTTGGTAACTACCATAGAAATCTAGTGATAGATGATTATGTGTTTTTCAGTAGCCAATTTTACCTTTGATTCCCTCATGTTTGGATACATCCTTTGGCAGTAAATTTGAAAAATTGATGTGGATGTGGCTGAACCCCACTCTCCAAGAGCAGCTCTGGCCCTTGATCTAGAAGCAGATTGATCTGGATGATTTTTGTAAGTCTGCAATCCAAGGTCCAGGTTGTCCTCAGTTGAATCCCATTATCTTGGTTATCCTTTTCAGTCCACCAAACATTACATATTATAACCCACACGATGTGGGTCTATCCTTATGCATATACCATTTAAGCTGGACTGCCACCAGAGACAATGAATAGTTGAATAAGTTTGATGTTCATCACATACATGTGGTGCTTACTTGGTAAGTCAGACTTTTCAGTCAGCAACTTAGGCTTCACCAGGTTTCTGGGATCATGGGAGTTATTACACTACATAATTTTTTTTGTAAACTGACTGCTGACAAAAGGCCAAAATCTGAGGCAAATTGGCATTCATTCACATGAGTGACGATCACATAGTGTGAATTATCAAAGACGTAATCTGAGTTGCCAGTCCATCATGTAATGTGCAAACTTAATTCTTTCCCCGCCATTGATGTAATTTTCTGTCATTTATGAGACAGCACTTCCCAACCATTGACAGAATTTATCAGCCTTCCTTATTTGCAGTGTTTTACAGTTATAAGGTGCTATTACACATCTTCTAAAAAGAGTACAGATTCTTTGGATCAAAATACAGCAGATGCAAATGTAAAATAACGCAATCATTTAACAGCATGTAAATCAAAAGCGCCTAATGTTACCAAATTAAATGTCGACCCAGAATGTAGTTTAGGACTGTGAAACTTTGGGAGTTTTGATGGACTTGATCTACTTATTTTTTTATTTTGATCATTGATCTGAATCCAATCTAATCCAAACTGGCACAAAAAATGCATATACTAAAGTAGGCCAAAATGTTCATCCAGCCAATCTGTTTTGGTGACCTCTGACATGAACTTGAACTGACAGACCTCTCTAAAAAACTGAACAATCATTTTAAAAAATACTTGTGATGACAAATCAAAATCCAGCATTTAGTTGATTCTGATAAGTGCTCATTTAGGCTTTTTTTCTTCATGAGGGGGTTTGGCATCACCGCATCTTTGTTTCCAGATGGAACATTAAAGAACGCGTCAAACTGGGAATACTGTAGAATTCAACCAATCAAATGACAACTTCGAAACTCCTGAAGTGTTTCCAGTTTTGTGTCCATTATGCATCAGACGTTCAGCCAACAGTATCAGAAAACTTTCTGTGAGGCGTTATTTTACAAACAGCACGAGTGAATCTCTGCAAGCTCTCTGTCTTTCTCTCTCAAAATGTGCTAATGGCTTTAAATTACCACATCGTGTCTGCACTATAAGTGAACTGCACACTGCACGGTTGACACAGGAATTGTCACAGTTTACATGCATCGTCACTAAAGTTTATAATTTGCATTCCATTTCAAGTTTGGCCAGTATTTAAACCATTCAGCACTTCCACGCTCTCCAGAGACGGTGTGCTCATGCACACTCAATAATTGCCCTATTGTAAAAACAAAAGTACACAGCATGATCAAACATTTAATTACAAATTTTTTGGGGGAAAAGCCCCCCTCAACCTCTCAAATAAAAAAAATCCTCCCTTCCACAAGAGTCACGTATAAGGGGAATTCACCCCATTTACAAAAATGAAATTCAGACCCTGAATGAATGTCCTGATGGGAGTATCGCTATAAATAATTCTACATGATAAAAAGAAGCCTTTTTTAATAAATAAAAACAGAAATTAAAAAAGGCCCTCTAAAACAGAGGGACACTTGGGGAGCTATCACGCCTGCTCCCTGAGAAAGTCGATATGTTAATTTTATTAAATAAATGATGCTAGATGCTAGAATTCTCTATTACATTTTGTTGTGCTCCAATGTATATGATGCTAAATATGTTGTGCTATGGTATGCTGAGGAAACCCCTCTCTCGCTGAAGGGCATTTTTATTTTAAAAAGGTGCTTTATGTGCCTTTTTCTGTTTGCTTAGAGGAGTTTGTAAACTGTAGTAATAAAATAACTTGAAATTTACAACATCTTTTTACATTATTTATTTTTGCACAAAATTATAGAAAGTGGTATGGATAACAGTATCGATAAGCAGGTATTGTATCAATATTGACCACTTGCTGAGGGCCCCCCAAAAAACAAAACACGCCCCTTTCAGCCAATGGTTCATAGGCATGATGTCTGAGGCGTAAAGTGTTGCCACCTGTTTGCCACTGTTTTCAGACTCTCACGAATGTGTAAAAGCCAAAGCCAAAGTATACTTTGGGCTTAATGCTGCTGGCTTGGCATCTGAACTCTTTAAAGTGAATTAAAGGCCTTCATTTAAAGGAGTAGTTCACTTTCAGAACAAAAATTTACAGATAATGTACTCACCCCCTTGTCATCCAAGATGTTCATGTCTTTATTTCTTCATTCATAAAGAAATTGTGTTTTTTGAGAAAAACATTTCAGGATTTCTTTCCATATAATGGACTTCTATGGTGCCCCGAGTTTGAACTTCCAAAATGCAGCTTCAAAGGGTTCTAAATGATCCCAGCTGATAAAGAAGGGTCTTATCTAGCGAAACAATTGGTTATTTACTAAAAGCATTTACAACTTATATACTTTTTAATCTAAAACACTTATCTTGCCGAGCTAGACAAGACGAGCATTTCAGGTTAAAAAGTATATAAATTGTAATTTTTTTTTAGAAAATAACCCATCATTTTGCTAGATAAAACCCTTCTTTCCTCAACTGTGATCGTTTAGAGCCCTTTAAAGCTGCATTTTGGAAGTTCAAACTCGGGGCACCATAGAAGTCCATTATATGGAGAGAAATCCTGACATGTTTTCCTCAACAAACATAATTTCCTTTCGACTGAAGAAAGACATGAACATCTTGGATGACAAGGGGGACTACTCCTTTAAGGCCTATCACTTATTTCAGACAAACTTTTAATCAGCACAACTGCATTACTCAGTAACTGCATTACTCAGAGTCTATATTTCTCTAAAGCAATACTTGCCGTTGTTGAGGGTTTCTCTCCCTGAGCCCGAGGGGCATGTTAACCAGGTAAAATGAGCTTTCGAAATGAGTGCTCAGTAGGGAAACAAGACCACAAGTTTGAGCCACATCTGTAAAGCTCATTACAGGCTAGAGATTGGTAATGTTTTACTGTAATTCACCTCATGATAATGAGGCTGCCCACATGTGAGCAGCGGCCACCATCTGGGACGAGGAAGAGAGCGATTTATTTTGCTCGAAATGACCCCTGCCCTCGCTTTCTCAACCGACCTTTCGGTGCCAACTCCCACGAAAGCACACGTCAGCTCGTACATCTCTCGAAATACCACGCCGCACTGAATCACGACGTGTTTGCCTTGTAAACCAGACGTATAATTTTATTATATTTGCGAGAGCGTGCGCGCAGGCGGCAGGGAAAGTGATGTCATGAGCACGAGAGGAGCCCCCGCCGCAAAGCCAGCAGCCTAAAATGTACTGTTACACACGGCTTTGGCTCCAAGCCGCACATCTCCCTCAGCATTAGGGGCCAGACTGTGTGTCTCTGGGTGTCTCTGCAAATGGGGTATCTCAGTCTACGTCTTCTAACGCACACCCTTTATTTTTATCATTAGTGTAATCACTCATCCTCTTCTCCCTGTCAGCATCCTATATTTCAAGCGCTCTAAGCTTGTGATGTCAGCTCTGTAAGACTTTAAGAGAAGTGTGTCTATCCTTTGACATGTCTGAATTGTGATGTGGCATGGTGATCCCGTTACCCCACAAAATCAGTTTTCCAACTGTCTGGCGATACTTCCCGCTTTCCAGACCGTTCTGGGAGCGACGGGCGAGAGTGGAACGAGTCAGACGCGGGGACACGATTGTTCCGCTCGCCCTGTCGTTTTGGTCCAGAAACCTGAGCTCTCGCTCTTGTTCAAATGTGTTGTTTTTTCCCTGGAAGTCGCTTTTAAAAGGCACTTTGCCCTCTGCTCGTGTGTGTGCACCCGAACTAAACTCATCATCTAAAAATTCTCTCTCCCACGCTCACTCCGACTGAGCCAAATGCGGTGACGTCCTTCTTTTTCCCCCCCTCAACGGTTTGGGGTTTCGCAAGTCTGACTCATTAGCGCGACTAAGAGCCAGTGGAAGACAAATTGCGAGGTTTGTGCCCCTTCGCTCTCGACCAGCGGGGAGACGGAGGGGTGGGTCATGGCTGAGTGGTCAGACAACAGCAAAACACGGGGGGAAACCAGAGTCTCGGTCAGAACCACTAAACGCTACTCGCTGCTTTATTGTGGTCAGACTCTGTATGCTGTAATAGCCAAAATCGGAAACAGTATCATATCAGATGAAATTAAACAGCATGTATATTTCGGTTCTCGCCACATCTGTCTCTCCACACACGTAATAGACAAAAAGTTGGGCCAGTCAGCCTGCTTTGTTGGATGAATGAGGGAAAACCTTATTTTTGTAAAAACCTTTAAATGAAAGTTTTGCAATGTCAAACAAGTAAGTGAGAAAATTTAGCTACTTTTACATCATTGCCAATGGTAATTGTTTCCCATGTTGGTTGAGAGTTTGACATATTGTGCAAATGTGATTAATTTAGTATTTTTAAGTTAATTATTTATAAATAATTATAGCCAAATTCAAGTCAAATTTATATAGTAATTTCACAGTACACATTGTTTCAAAGCAGCTTTATAGAAAGTCATACAGATATATCTATAATGCCATGTCTTAGGACTAGGCGATTAAGACAAAATAATGATACAATCCTCTGAATTTTAGATTTAACTATATCGTATTTATAGTATTGTCTAGCACATATGTCAGTGCCACAGTGACACACACATCTGAGTGTTCAAAGGCAATTAAGAGATTTTAATATCAGTTAGTTTGTTCTGTAAAGAGATGAAAGTATTTGGTCAGTTTCAGTCTATTTAGATATTTAAATATTGGTGGTTCTGTTCAATTAAGAGGTTTTAATCTTAGTCGTTTTTGTTGCATTAAGAGTTTTCAAAGGGGTCCTATAATGCTCTTTCACAAAGTCTTCATATTGTTTTGAACATGCTGTCATGCTTGGTGGTTCGATTGTTCTGACTGGCGAACAGCTTAGACGGCGTTTCAGTCTTGCCATGCCCCTTCCCAAAGCAGCAAGTTCCTTGTACAACTGTGCATGCTAGATTAAAATGATTCTTACATTTTAAATATGGATATTGACCCCTCAATAGCCATGTGAAGCACTTTTTATTATGGATCGACTTGTTTTGGACTGATGGAGAGAAACAACAATCTATGCTGTTCTAAAGCTTGCGACTGCCAGGATTATTTTTAATGTAACTCCGATGGCACTCCTGCGAGATCACCGATACATGATATTATCATTATTGTGCTAATTTATTGAATTATTTACATGCCCGAAACCAGCTCCAGCTTAAGGCTAGTGAAGCTATCTACACTGTATGATGAATAAATTTCTTACCACACACTGCACACATTTACGGCATGGCTTCGACGTGATCACTGATAATAGTCACTCTAGTCAATGCTTGTGTTTACATCAGTCACAGCTCCGCATTGGTTTCGACCCTCTATACCACACACGTCAACGACGCGGCTCAGACGCGGTGACCGGAGCAGTTCGCGGACACTTTAGTCAATGCTTGCATTTATACGAGCCAGCCTGTGGCTCGCTAAAGCATCCCAGAAGCAGCTGTCCATGCTACATCACTAAAGTTAGGCGAATCCTCCACCTCGTCCCTCCCCAGCCAGCAACGATTAGAATTTCCATAGGCGGGATTTATGGTTCCAGTAATTCATGCTCTTGGACAGGTTGTCTTCAGTAAACAGTTTGAGGGCTTTCTTGTGAGCCAGCTTCAGATGAGGCTTCTGTCTGGGAAGATGCCTATGCAAACCGACTTTTTGCAGTGTGCAGCATATGGTCCTGTCATGCAGACAAAAACATAAACATGATGAATAGCACATGTGGCTTTGCATACTGCTGTTATCACTTAGGGTGTACTCACTTTTGTTACCAGCTATTTTGACAATAATGGCTGTATGTTGAGTTGTTTTGAGAGGACAGTAAATCTATACTGCTATACAAGCTGCACACTGACTACTCTAAAAAAATATCCATTCATCCATTAAAATATATCTGTTTCATTTCTATAGTATTGTGCCTTGAAAAGATATACTAAAATGATTGCTGAAACGTAAGGGGTGTACTCACTTTTGTGAGATACTGTACATGACGCTGCGCAAATCCATGAATGAATGTTGAAAGTGAAGTAAACTTCAAAGGATTTCCAGTGCTCGTAGGGAGCAATGAACACTGTGTAAGGACCCTGTCAATCAGAACACAGTTCTTGCATATAGCTATCTTCTTCTAATGAGCTGATGATCAGAATCAGGTGTGTTAAATAAGAGAGACATGCAAAATATGTAGAGCAGGGGACTGGAATTGAGAACCACTGATTTAGACAATAGTCCTTTTTGATGTAATTGAGAGTAAACAATTCTCAAAAACCATCAGTGAAGATATGATCTGGTTGTCTAAAGTTGTCAAAGAGTCTGATGTGAGTTTAATCTTTTCCAAATTTAATTTGCAGTCATTTAAGCAACAATGTTGAGAAATATACGGTATGGCTTTCATTTTAGTTAGCAGCGTCTCCAATTTGAGGCAGAATTATTATAGCATTATGGCATTCGTTACTGTGGTTAAAAATGACTTATATTGTGGTACAGATTTGGGTTGAAAATGATTTACTTTGTGGTAACGATTTTGTTTAAATTATGTCGTAGTCATAAGCTGCTAAAAAGTCATCACATAATGATTTAATCTTTTACACATTTTATGATTGAATGAAATAACTGAAACAACTGTTCAATCAAACTGATCCCTGACACTAGATAAAAGGCGTCACACGCATCCAACCCACTAACTCAAAAACACTGTTTGTTTTTTCCACCAAAAACAATTTCAAGACACGAAATTTGCTTTGTAAAAGTATGATTCCAAAATTAATGACTAAATTACAGACATGAAACATATTTTACCACCACTCAGTCATGAGTACAAAGTCTTGTGTACAAAAATAACCAAAAACGTATCAGGTATTCGTAGGCCTGTTTGTGGAAGTTAACCTGGTGGAAGTTATGCTGCCTTCACATGTGGAAATTTCCCACTTAAGAAGTCATGATTATGAGCTTTTGGCTTTTTTGTAAGTGCTTTAATGTCAGAAAGAATAAAATGTAGCATCCCGTTTGTTGACAATCATATAAACATGCACCGTGCTATATATGCAGTTTGCAGACAATTCTGGAATTTCAATCAATTAAATGTTTAAAGTTTAAAGTTTATGACCCACCTAACTCAGAAACTCTGGTATCAAAATTATTTCAGAATTTTCCATTAAAAAATACAACTTGAGAGGCCATTAACGTCCAATTGCCGATTAGGAAACTTGTATTTATGATCATTCCGATAGCACATAAAGGCAGCATAAATCAAAATGATCACATGAGAAAATAACTAATGGCAAGGTGGTGATTTTGTAAGAATTTGCACATTGTTGTATGAAAATGTATAATTTTTAGAGGTAAACGTAAACAAGAAGGCCCCATCAGCAAAACCACCAATGGGAAATAAGCAGATTATTAAAAAAAAAAAAAACAGCTAGGAATTCCCTTGAGATTGTGTTGGCATTAACTGGGTCCTACTGTAGTATATAGTGCACAGCATAAATGAGTAAACCCCCTCTGAATAAATTTAAAAGATGTATTTTTTTATGTTCACTAATATAATTAATGGAAAAGTGGCAAAATTGAAATGTATTAAAAATTGACTTAATAAAAACAACAAATATATGCCAATATTTTCTGTAAGATAAGTAAATTAGCCAATTTTGTTTAAATGAAGGATTGCAGAAACGAGTACACCCTAGATTTAATTCAGCAAATGTATAATATTCTAGTACTTAGTATGTGCTCAAGACTGCTTTGACCCTTCTTGACACAAAGTTTATGACAATTTTTTGCATCTGTCCTGTTTAACTCCTGGAGGACGACCTCATTAAATGCCCAGGTCTTTAATGGAGAGTACTGCTCAGCTCATCTCTACAGAATGCCCCACAGCTACTCAAGAGTATTTGATTGAATGAACTACATTTCCACTGAAGGATTTTCACCTTGGGAGAATGAATATCTTCATTGTCATGCTGAAAAATGCCCAATAATGCAGCGAATAAGGAGAGGGTAGCATCTTCAGTTTGAGTTTTTTGTATTGCATCACACAGTGGTGTGTGAATTCATGACAGCATTGATGAAGCACAACTCCCTCACACCTTCAGCTCTCATACACCCCTATATAAGAGCTTTAATACCACTGAACATCACTGTGGAAACCAGGCCCTTTTCACTGTACTCCTCCTCTAGCAACATCATAACATTTTGGATGCCTTTGATCCGAAATGAACTCTGAGACCAGAGTTTGGATTCCCAGAATCTATATTTTGTAAATATGGGCATTGGAAGAGGTTAAATGAGTTTATTGTGCTTTGGCTACAGTAGGTAAATCTAGTGGTGACAACAACATTTTTCCTGCTCTTTTCCTAGCAAAAATTCACTCTCATCTCTGAATGAAAACTTAAAGTGAAGACCTGATTATTTCAGGAGCCTTGTCACAAGTCCATTGTTTTTGAATGTCGGTGCTACTTCTGCTATGTTTTCACACTTAAAACAATCATTTGTTATTCCTCTTGTACCATTGTCCTCATTTATGCTAAGAAATAAGTCTCCTGGCAGTTCTCTTCCAAGTGGTTCCATTAAGCATTAAGTCTAAGATTCAGTAGGCTATATAACAGTTTTAATGGTCAGGAAATTACTTGTCTTTAAAAGTATTGGTTCAGTATACTTACCCGTTGATCAAAAATAGCCTTAAACCTATGCACCTTTTTTTCAGGAGGGTGTACTTATTTTTGCAACACAACATTTTATCACTTTGATAAGAAAACTTATTTTGCTGAAGAATTTTGACATTCTTTTTTGGTAATTGATCAAGCAGGCTTGTTGGAGCATTATATCTCCAAAGAACCCTAACATGTCATCTACTGTATGTAAAGAGTAATTGCTGAATTTGTTTTAGAGGGGGTGTACTCATTTATGCTGTGCACTGTAAGTAGATCCTGATGACAAAACCAGTGAATATGCAGCAAAACTTCATAACACCAGTATCACAACTTACATCACAATAATACAATTTTAACATTGTTTTTTATACCAGTTTTTTGGTATTGGTGCTGATTTGGAGTTTTGATTGCCATTGGACTTGGCCTTCAGCTCAAACTCCTGTCTGGGAGTTTTTAATATAGTGCCTAGGAATTGACAAAAGTTTGATTCATTTCTTTTAAAGGGGTCCTATTATGCTCCTTTACTAAGTCTTTATTCTGTTTTCGGGGTGTACTTGAACATGCTCTCATGCTTAGTTGTTCGAAAGATGCATACATTTTTTACACAATTTAGATTATTACAATAGCTTTCTCCCCAGGCTGGCACAAACAGCTCGATTAGTTCCGGGTTCCGCTTTCCGAAAAACCAAATGTATAGTGATTGGTCAGCAGTCCCACTGCGTTGCGATTGGCAAACAGCATAGACCACGTTCTGCCCTGCTGCGCCCCTTCCCAAAGCAGCAAACTAGATTAAAGTGATTCTTACATTTTATATATGGATTTTTTTTTTTTACAAAAACACATCTGATTGCTAAAGGAGGCTTTTACCGACTGCCCCGGGGCCATGTGAGGCACTTTTTTTTTTTACTATGGATTGACGTATTTTCAGTCTATGCTGTTCTATGAGTGCCAGAATTGATTTAATATAACTCCGCTTGCATTCGTCTGAAAGAAGGAAGTCATATACACGTAGGATGCATGAAGGGTGAGTAAATAATACGCTATTGTTGGTCCTATCGTCAGCATGCGAGATCTTGGATACGTGACATTATCATTATTGTGCTAATGTATTTAATTATTTGCATGCCCGAAACCATAAGGCTAGTGAAGCTATCTACACTGTATGATGAATAAATCTCTTACCACACACTGCACGTCTAGGCGTGGCTCCGACGCGTCCACGGATGATCACTAGTCAATGTTCGTGTTTACATCAGCCGTGGATCTGTGTGTGTTTGGACCCTCTGTACAACACACGTGAACGGTGCGGCTTCAGCACGGCTAACGGAGCAGTTCGCGGACCCTTTAGTTAAAGCTGTGTTTAAACGAGCCAACCTACGGCTCGCTGTAGCATCCCAAAAGCGGCTGTCCTTAATACATGGGTAAAGTTAGGCGAATCCCCCACCCGCCAACGAATTGATTGGGATTTTTTAAAGGTTCCATATTGTCAAAATCTAAATTTCCTGGCTTTTTTCATGATAACTGAGGTCTAGGGGCTATATAACTACCATATGAGTTTCAAAGCAGTCAATCCACAGTAAACTGCACACAGCCTGCTTAAAGTAGCTGTTCATTTTCACGAGCCGCTGTGACTTCCGCAAAGATGTGACGTCCGATCTACTCAGTCACCACCCCGAGCACCAACCACCATCCCACCCTCCTTTTGTCAAACCCAGACAACATCGCGTCCATAACATTGCTAAGCAACAACAACACGGAAACTAATCTAGAAAACCCCGTTCAGTCTATAGATGTCGAAACTACATCATTGCACAGGCTTCAGAACAACGTGAATATAAGAGACCACTGGCATGTCAACTTCAGCCTCTTTCACACAGCGATTCCGGTAAATACACGGATAATGTTTCCCATGATTTGTTCCGGAGTTGTTTGATTTGGTTCATTCACAGTTGTTTTCCAGAATCTGTGCGTGCTTTACACACAACCCATAAAGACATGTGATGTTTGGATGTGAGATGTAATGCGACGCGTACGTTTCACGAAACTGAAACTAACCTGAACAAACTGTGCTTCAGCGCTGATAGTGCGGAGCTGGCTCTGCCTGATCGCCGCTTCATTCCACTTTGCACGTATTTTTTTCGTCGTGAAGAGTCGCATGATAACGTGCATCATCACTACAACACTGCCTTTATGGTTCTGGCTTTTGTTCACACAGCGCTCGTTCCCGTAATTTTCCAGAATCAGCGCGCATTGTGAAAGGGGCTTTACTAAAGCAACAGTTATGTAGCTTACTGCATTCGGTGTTTGAAAAAGAAAAAACATTAATGATCATTCTGAAATATCTTGTTGAGTATCAGCAGGCTAGGCTCTCTCTATGGCTCTGGGTTCGGCTACAATGATACATGACTGTAGTTACCTGTGATTGGCCTGGCTGTGCGTCACTCAGAAAACAACAGGCCAATCAGAAGAGAGGCTCATGAATATTAATTAGATGGGCCAAAATCGACCTGTTTTTGACAGAGCTCCTAGAAAAGGAACTGTAAAAATATATTGAGATGGATTTTGGCACTTATACCGCAAATATATATTCTTAAGGACATCAACAACTAAAATAAACAATATGGGACCTTTAAAAACTAAATATCTCCGTTTGGAGTGGACTTTGAGATTTGTAACTTTGTAGATGTCTTTTATGCCCAAACATACACACCACACACTGGCTAAAGTTCAAAAAGTGAAAAAGCATAATAGCACCCCTTTAAACATTGCTTTTTTCAAAATGGCCCAAAATGGCTAAATATAATTAGCTGTTTTCTATTGAGTATGGATCACTGTAAGCTCTGACTGAAATATTGTAATATGTAGGGTTGTAAAGCATGCTAAAGTTCAGCGAGGGGTGAAAGGATTCTGTGTATTTTTGGTAGTCTTGCATTCATCATGTTTACACACTACTGCCTCTACTTTTAGCTGCACGCAGCAGCTTTCCGTTTTGGCCGTGTGGCGAGTGGTGTTGACGTCAGATCTCCACAAACCCTTGCGTACACTGTAAATAGGATTGGGTTTTCTCCCTGCAACACCCAGCTTACTCACTGCCACCCTCGTCTGTGTGTGGAGCCACAGAACCCAAAACACCAAACCTTTTATAGTTCACAGTATTCCATTGTAGTTGTTACATCGCAGCACTTTTTTTTAATGTTCTGAAAACAATATCGAAAATGGTATGAAACAAAAGCTACTATAAAATATCTTCTGTTTGTGGAATCTTATGTTGGGTTTCATTTGTTTGTTTAAACCTGTATTTCATGTGATCATGCACATCGTTAAAAATTTGTAAATGTTTACAATCAACATCAACACATAAACTTGTAATCGCTGTATAACTTTCAGAAAGGATTTTTCTGAAGAACAGCGGGCAGTTTAACTAGTCAGGACAAACAAGGGACTCATGAACAACTATCACTAAACAAAAAACACAGCTGTGGATCATTCAGGGAACAACACAGTATTAAGAATCAAGGGATGTAATCTTTTAAATGGGTTTTTTGTTTAGTTTTTTATATATATATATATATATATATATATATATATATATATATATATATATATATATATAAATTCAACAATTTTCTCTTCTGGACTATATGTAAACATCTTTTATGTGAAATATCTTATTCAGGGCAGTACTAAATATAAAATAACATGCATTTTCCAGAATGCTGTAATATACACCAAATGATAAATACTGATGCCTGTATTAATTTATATATTTTACATTTATAAATTCACATCAGTTTCAGTTATTTTGGAACACTATGTTAAATTAAATTGAGAAAATGAGAAATATTTAATTAGCCTATATTTATGTATGTATGTATGTATTTTTAATTAAAACAGTTTTTCTTTTCTTTTATTCAACAGCTATCAAAACTACATTAATTAATTTGTCAATACAGCACCAGTAAATGGCTTAATAATATAAACATAAAAAAATATTCACATCAGAATTTAAATATAAAAGTTATTTAATTTTTTTAAAACAATATATTTATGTATTTATTATTTCTTTCTTTTTTTATTTATTTATTTGTTTTTATTAAAATAGATTTTATTTTATTTTATTTTTATTTTGTTGATGTTTTGAGGGTTTTATTAATATTATGTTTTTTGTTCTAGTTATGTATAATAAGTATGGTTCTTTAGCCATGACATTTAACAGCCATCAAAACTACATTAATTTGATTAAATCAATTTATTATCAGGCCATTTACTGTACTAGTCATGTATGGAGACATTTTTTATTTTAGTTTTGATGTTACTTAAAATAAAATTGAAAAAATTATAATTTAACGTGATGTTCTAAAATAACAAAACCCAAAACATAAATAGAAATTATTTAAATAATAAAAAATAATAAAACTGATAAATATTGAAAAAAAATTATGATGAAAATACACAACAACATGCAAAAACAAAAAAACATGGAACAAAAAAATGGAAATACAAATTACAAAATAAAAGCTCATTCAAATTAGCAAAAAAAAAACACCTGTTCTGAACTCAGTTTAGAAAAATATATCTAATTGATCTAAAAAATATACAGTAGGCACAGACAAAAAATAATCATCAAAATCAGTGAAACAGAATAATAAACTCCCCCAGAAATGAAAATACACAACAAAATGTAAAAAAAAAAAAAAAAAAAAAACATGAAACAAAAAATATGAAAATACAAAATAAAAGCTAATTCAAAATAGAAAAAAAAATAATAATAATAATAATCTGAACTCAGTTTAGAAAAATATATCTAATCGATCTAAAAATATACAGTAGGCCACAGACAAAAAATAATTATCAAAATCAGTGAAACAGAATAATAAAATAAAATTTAACTTGATGTTCTAAAATAACAAAACCCAAAACATAAAAAGAAATTATTTAAATAATAAACATAAATAATACAACTGGTAAATATAAAAAAAATGATGAAAATACACAACAAAATGTAAAAACAAAAAACATGGACCAAAAAAATTTTTAATACAAAATAAAAGCTAATTAAAAAAAAGAATGAAACTAAAATAGCACAGTTCTGAACTCAATTTAGAAAGATATGTCTAATCGATCTAAAAATATACAGTAGGCCACAGACAAAACAAATGATCAAAATCAGTGAAACAGAATAATTAAATAAAATTTAACTTGATGTTCTAAAATTAAAAAAAAAACATTAATAGAAATTATTTAAAAATAATCTAAATAATAAAAAAATATAAAACTGGTAAATATAAAAAAAGAAAATTACACAACAAAATGTAAAAACAAAAAAATTGAACAAAAAAAATAAATGCAAAATAAAAGCTAATTCAAAAGAAAAAAATAATGAAACTAAAATAACACAGTTCTGAACTCAGTTTAGAAAAATTATGTCTAATCGATCTAAAAATATACAGTAGGCCACAGACAAAACAAATGATCAAAATCAGTGAAACAGAATAATAAAATAAAATTTAACTTGATGTTCTAAAATAAAAAACAAAAAAAACAAAAGATAAATAGAAATGATTGAAAAAATATAAATAATAAAAGAATAAAACTGGTAAATGTAAAAAAAAATTAAATTAAAATGATAAAGAAACGCAACAAAATGTAAAAAAAAAGTAAATACAAAATAAAAGCTGATTCAAAAAAGAATTTAACTAAAATAACACAGTTCTGAACTCAATTTAGATCTAATCTAATCGATCTAAAAATATACAGTAGGCCACAGACAAAACAAATGATCAAAATCAGTGAAACTGAATAATAAAATAAAATTTAACATTATGTTCTAAAATTTAAAAAAAATTACAAACATAAATAGACATGATTTAAAAAAAATCTAAATAATAAAAATGATAATAATAAATAATAATAAAAAATATGGAAGAAAAAATGGAAATACAAATTACAAAATAAAAGCTAATTCAAAATAGTAAAAAAAAAATATATATTTTCTAAACTCAGTTTAGAAAAATATGTCTAATCAATCTACAAATATACAGTAGGCCACAGACCAAAAATAATCATCAAAATCAGTGAAACAGAATAATAAACTCCCTCAGAAACACTTGGCCAATCCAAAACAAACAGGGTTTACGGTGAGGCAGAGATGAGCCTCTCGTTCACATTTAAAGACTGAGTCACTGTCTGCCACCCAGACGCGGGTGAATCACGCCAGATTAGGGGCCCCGCAATTAAAGTTTTTGACACACATTTTTGCTATTTTCTTCCATGCCATGCCCTGCAGCCCTCAGTCAAAAACAAACTCGTTTTGGAAGCTCTTCAGGGTTTTGCCCACCACAAAATGAAACCGCGCGGATCGCATTTTACTGTACACACGACCACCAACAACCTCGTTAGCGGTCGTTCTCTGTTTGTCTTGAGTTTCCATGCGCACAGCAGGGCCGCGCTCACAACACATTCAATGAAAATAAATGTACAGATTGATCTGTGAAGCGTAAGGCTAACCTCTAACCCATCCGCTGCGCACTGCTTACGATAGGAGTCAGTGAGACAGAAATAATGTGTGGCTTCAAACATGCTGAAGCAATAATCCTCTAATGTGTTCCATCTCACATAAAGCGCTGTACCTGGTGCCACTCTGACTATATACGCCTCCATCTCAAACACACACACACACACACACACACACCTTCAGACGTATATTCCTAAAACTGTCCAGCTGTGATCTACTGTTAATGTCTGATACAGTACGGTACACTTTTCAAAAGTGTGGTGTTTGTTCAACTTTTTAGACTTTTTCAAAAATACGGTAAAAACTGTAATATTGTTAAATATTATTACCATTTAAAAGAACCATTTTCTAAATGAATCTATTGTAATATGTAATTTATTCCTGTGATCAAAGCTGAATTTTCAGCATCATTACTGTAGCCTTCAGTGTCACATGATCCTTCAGAAATTATTCTAATATGCTGATTTGCTCCTTAAAAATACATTTATGATAATTCTCAATGTTGAAAACAGTTGTGCTATCCAATACTTTTGTGGAAACTGTATTTTTTTTTTACTTCCAAACATTTTTTCAGCTAAATAGACATATTTCTGTAAATTGAGTTCATTTCTGTTTGTATTTTAATTGTAGGTTTTGTTTGCTGTGTGTTATGTGTTTTTTTTTTTTTTGTTTTGTTTTTTTTTGTTTTGTTTTTTTTATTAACTTTTATTTCAGTTTTAGATATTTTGGAACACTGTATTAAATTCAATTAAATTCAATTAAATTCAATTAAATTCAATTAAATTCAATTAAATTCAATTAAATTAAGGAAATGAGAAATGTTTCCTTTATATATATTTATTTTATTTTTATTATTTTTTATTATTATTAATGAAAACGGTTTTTATTGTATTTTATTTTATGTAACAGCTATCAAAACTACTTTAATTACTTTGATTACATGAAAATAAATTAATAAATATAGTTTTTTAAAAACTACAAACTTTTTTAACAACTTCGTATATATGTATATATATATATATATATATATATATACATACACACACACACACACACACAATTATATATAATTTAATTTAATATATATAAAGGCCAGGAGTTGTTGAAAAGTTTTTATTTATTATTTTGTTTATTTATTTGTTTGTTCGTTTGATGATAAATAGACAGTTCGAAAGAACAGCATTTATTTGAAATAGAAATCTTTTGTAACATTATAAATGTCTTTACTATCATTTTGGATCAATTTAATGCATCCTTGCTTAATATAAGTATACAAAAAATACAATAAAAATAGAAATGCTACAGTAGCCTATACTTATACTGTTTTTATAAGCTGAATGTTAATAAAGCACAAAAACCAATGAAAAGAAAAGAAAAAAACACACATGTTGATATTAGACATGATGAAGTTCACTTGTGTCTGCGTGTGTGTGTGTGTGTGTGTGTGTGTGTGTGTGTGTGTGTGTGTGTGTGTGTGTGTGTGTGTGTGTGTGTGTGTGTGTGTGTGTGTGTGTGTGTGTGTGTGTGTGTGTGTGTGTGTGTGTGTGTGTACCTGGTATTCATCACGTTGTGGGGACCAAATGTCCCCACAAGGATAGGAATACCAGTAAATTTTGACCTTGTGGGGACATTTCTCAGGTCCCCATGAGGAAACAGGCTTATAAATCATGCACAATGAGTTTTTTTGGTGAAGTAAAAGTGTGCACAATCTCCTGTGAGGGCTAGGTTTAGGTGTAGGGTAGGTGTAGGGCGATAGAAAGTACGGTTTGTACAGTATAAAAACCATTACGCCTATGGAATGTCCCCATAAAACATGTAAACCCAACATGTGTGTGTGTGTGTGTGTGTGTGTGTGTGTGTGTGTGTGTGAAGCTCTTCTCCAGTGTTTGTTGTTTGTGTTGCTGACACCAGCAGAAGCAGGTAAAGTTGCTGGGCCTGTCTGTTTTACATTAGCTTTCATGGTTACTTGACTGTTCTACATTTAAGAGGATTTTTTATGTGAAATTGACCCCAGGAAACCTTTTTCATCTGGCAGAATGCATTTTTCTCTCCTTAATTTGAAATGCTTGATCTTCCTGTGCGTGTTACAGGCGGCATCAGAGAGGTCCAGTATTTATGGGGCAAACGTGCATGTTTCCCATATTTTAAATCACACCTTTGAAATCCTGTCATAAGCGCCGCTCACTTAACCCATAACTCTTGCCAACTCTGATTTATGATTTTTACAGAACTGAGGACCAGCCACTGACCAATCGCTCTCTCTGAAAAGCAAGATTGGACACAAAAAAAGACCAGGTTTATACATGTAACTCATTATATATATATGGGTCATTGGCATTTGACCCCAAAAAATGTTCATTAGAAAAAGTTACTGCTGAACATTAAAGCACATATTTCCACCTCAGGCCAAACTACCACCACACATCCACTCCAGTGTTCAGATTAGTAAACACTTCAATGGTTAAACCCTGAACGCCCAAAATATTTCGATGCTTCTAAAAACTTCGGAATTCATGTATATTTTATTGTACATTTAATAACAAATTCAGTTTGTTTCAATAACTTGTTTGATTGAACCAATTATATTCTGAAGAATGACTAAAATAAATTAATAAATTGAAGCTACATTCTTTTTTTTTGCGAGCAAGTACATAACCAATCAGTGTTCAAAACTTTCTCCTTACTTTAGCCTGGTTCACAACAATAAGCTTGTAACCATTTTAATTTGAGTGATTTTGGTCATTCGTCTTTGCGTCATTACATCACGTCTGTATATACAGTCGTGGCTAAAAGTTTTGAGAATTACATAAATATTGGAAACTGGAAAAGTTGCTGCTTAAGTTTTTATAATAGCAATTTGCATATACTCCAGAATGTTATGAAGAGTGATCAGATGAATTGCATAGTCCTTCTTTGCCATGAAAATTAACTTAATCCCGAAAAAAACTTTCCACTTTTTGTTAAGAAGGCTTCAGGGCGTCCAAGAAAGTCCTGGGGCCTCATTTATAAAGACTTGCGTAGAGACCATCCTTGATTTTATCTAAGAACTTTTCTGATTTGATCGTAAGAGCGATTCAGAGAAAACGAACGTACCACGAAATCCATGCGTACGCCAGTCATTCGGTTATAAATCACAAATGATCGTGGAATTGTGTGCAGCTGAATGTTCCGCCGTCGAAACGCCCCTGCTTAATTAATTAACATATAAAATGAGCTCATTCCTAAAGCAAAAACTCTGTGACAATGGCAAGTAAAAAGGAGCGCAAGAAATCAAATTATAGTGAGGCTGAACTATCTGCAATACCAGGCATTACCACAAGGAAACGGTCGTACGCCAAGCTGGAATCTGACGTGGAGATAAGTACTTTTCCACGTCAAAGACGGTTTTTATAAATCTGTACTTTGACGTGGATTTGATCGTACGAACACTCTAAGATCAAATCAGTGCGTAAGAAAGTTTTATAAATGAGGCCCCAGCAAGCGTCAGGATGGTCTCCTAAAGAGGATTCAGCTGCGGGATCGGAGTGCCACCAGTGCAGAGCTTGCTCAGGAATGGCAGCAGGCAGGTGTGAGCGCATCTGAACGCACAGTGAGGCCAAGATTTTTGGAAGATGGCCTGGTGTCAAGAAGGGCAGCAAAGAAGCTACTTTTCTCCAAAAAAACATCAGGGACAGATTGATCTTCTGCAAAAAGTATGGCGAATGGACTGCTGAGGACTGGGGCAAAGTCATATTCTCCGATGAAGCCTCTTTCCGATTGTTTGGGGCATCTAGAAAAAGGCTTGTCCGGAGAAGAAAAGGTGAGTGCTACCATCAGTCCTGTGTCATGCCAACAGTAAAGCATCCTGAGACCATTCATGTGTGGGGTTGCTTCTCATCCAAGGGAGTGGGCTCACTCACAATTTTGCCCAAAAACACAGCCATGAATAAAGAATGGTACCAAAACACCCTCCAACAGCAACTTCTTCCAACAATCCAACAACAGTTTGGTGAAGAACAATGCATTTTCCAGCACGATGGAGCACCGTGCCATAAGGCAAAAGTGATAACTAAGTGGCTCGGGGACCAAAACGTTGACATTTTGGGTCCATGGCCTGGAAGCTCCCCAGATCTTAAAACTTGTGGTCAATCCTCAAGAGGCGGGTGGACAAACAAAAACCCACTAATTCTGACAAACTCCAAGAAATGATAATGAAAGAATGGGTTGCTATCAGTCAGGATTTGGCCCAGAAGTTGATTGAGAGCATGCCCAGTCGAACTGCAGAGGTCCTGAACAAGAAGGGCCAACACTGCAAATACTGACTCTTTGCATAAATGTCATGTAATTGTTGATAAAAGCCTTTGAAACCTATGAAGTGCTGGTAATTATATTTCAGTACATCACAGAAACAACTGAAACAAAGAGATTTGTGTCATTCTCAAAAATTTTGGCCACGACTGTACAACCATTTTTGAATAACTTTTCAGAAGGACAATACTATAGAAATTAAACTTGGAAATATTACAGAGTAGTCAGTGTGCAGCGTGTATAACAGTGTAGATTTAGTGTCCCCCAAAAATAACTCAACATACAGTCATTATTGTCAAAATAGCTGGCAACAAAAGTGAGTACACCCTAAGTGAACTTGTCCAAAGTGTCAATATGTTGTGTTAGCATCATTGTTATCTAGCACTGCCTTTATCATCCTGGTTATGTAATTGACCAGAGCTGCACAGGTTGTTGCTGGGATCCTCTTCTACTCCTCATGGAGCTGCTGGACGTTAGACACATGGTGCTTCTCCACCTTACGCTTGAGGATGCCCCCCGGGTGCAGGTCTGGATACATACTTGTCCACCCAATCACCTCCAGCTTCCTCAGCAAGGCAGTTGTCATCTTGGTTGTGTGTTTGGGATCGTTATCATGTCAGAAAACTGCTGTTGGTCCCTAAATGAACTGCAGCTCCCCAGTACCAGCAGAACTCATGCAGCCCTAGACCATGATGCTACCACCACCATGCTTGACTGTAGACAAGACACAATTTTCCTGGTACTCCTCACCAGGGCATCACCACACATGCTGGACACCACCTGAGCCAAACAAGTTCATCTTAGTCTCATCAGACCACAGGACATGGTTCCAGCAATTCATGCTTTTGTTGTCTTCAGCAAACTGTTTGTGGGCTTTCTTTTCAGATGAGGCTTCCTTCTGGGATGACGCCTATGCAAACTGACTTGTTGCAGTGTGCAGTGTATTGGTCTGAGCACTGTCAAGCTGACCTTCTACTTCTGCAACTCAGTAAGCAATGCTGGCAGCACTCATGCATCTGTTTTTTGAAGCCAGGTTCTGCACCTGACGCACAGAACAAATGCTCACCTTCGTTGATCGACCCTTGCAAGGCCTGTTCCGAATGGAACCCATCTTGGAAAACCTCTATATGACCCTGGCCACTGTAGTGTAACTGGGTTTCAGGGTGTTACTGAACCTCTAATAGCCTTGGCCATCTTTGTGGAGAGCAACAATTCTAATTCTCAAATCCTCAGAGAGTTCTTTGTCATGAGATGCCATGTTGAACATCCAGTGGTCAGTATGAGAGAATTGTACTCAAAGCACCTAATTTTAACTGCTCTAATACAACATACACAACTTTGTATGGTCCTGTCAAGCAGACAAAAATATAAACATGGTGAATAGGACACGTGGCTTTGCAACAGTAAGCCCACAAAGCTGTTGTTGTTCCATCCTGAGAAATCCCGGAAAATAAACCGTAGAACTTTGACCAATGACAGGACATTTTACATGCGTGTGACTTGTAATAACACATTTGGTCCTTTGCAGTGTGAAAGTGAACCGCACCAAGAATAAAATGCAACATTGTAATAATTTTAATCCCTGTTTTGGAACAGATAAATCGATCCACAGATGTGAAAGCACCTTTAGTTTATATCTTGCAATTCTGACTTGATTTATCAGAATAGCTTGTTTGTATCACAATTCTGTAGAAAAAAAGTCAATATCCACACTGGAGTGTTGACTGACAGCTACACATAAACCTCAAAACATTAGATTCATCCGCGCTGAGGATCCATGCCAATGCACAACCCACATAAAGAAGATAATTCCACAAATAATTGCAATTGCAGGTTTTAAACAGAGATAGTGACAAAGATGCAGAACATACATAATGCAGCTTTAATATATTACTTATTATTATTTGAGCCATTTTAATTTATATTTTTCTTTAAAACTTTAAGAAAATAATATTTTATATATAATTACATTTAAAATACTCCATCATTAAAATATTCTTCGCAAAGCCGAATTTATTGTAAGGGATCATCGGATGCAAAACTAACTTTTCCATGTTGTTTGAACATTAATGTGTGTTGGCAGTTTGTGTACACAACCACCCTACAATGATAAAAATACACCCAGTGGTATTTTTAATCTTTAAAAGTAATATCCCCTTTTTAAAATCAGGTCATTCTCAGCTTCTTGTCGGTGTGATGACACACGGACAGAGGCCCCTCCCACAATAGTTGATTGACATGAGCGCCTTACCTTAGACCCGCCCTCACCGAGCTGAAACAGTCCGACTCTGATCGCCATTGTGCTGACTCAGGTGCAGAGGAAGACAATATTGTCTCAGATTGAGCGATTGAGGTGTTCTGTTGCTGGATGTAATAATGAACATAGCAGTGGTCATTTACTACCGGCATCTGAGCCGCTGAAGATACAGAGGATTAACATTACTTTTGTTTTTGAAAGGAAAGCGCCAATCCCGATCTACATATTTGTGATGCAGCTTTACTCACAGCAGAAGTGAGTATAAGGGTTTTTATGCATCTTTGCATATGGCCTTTCTTAATGTGTTGGTTACCAAGTTTCGCAGCTAAACGCAGCTAAACATGGCTAAAGTAAACATTACAGCTCGTCATCCCACGGCAGAGCAGAGCTCATTAGCATTTAAAGGAAAATGTAATAGAATAGCTCGCTCTAAAAGGGGCTGATTTTGACATGGTAAAAAGACAGTTTTTTACACTACCATTGAGAAATTTTACCCAAAGTATGTTATAGGCTTCTCATTAAGACCCTAAAGAATCATATCAACTTGTGGAAAATGGGCATCCGATCACCCCTTTAAAAAGTGGTAGCCTTCATCACCTCAAGGCACACAGTTTTAAGAATTGCTCATTCATTCAGTCTGAAATAGCTAACAATTAATAAAATCATAAAAAATAGTGACAAAATTACAATATTTAAAGGATTAGTTCACTTTCATAACAACAATGCACAGATAATGTATTCACCCCCTTGTCATCGAAGATGTTCATGTCTTTCTTTCCTCAGTCGTAAAGAAATTACGAAAACATTTCAGGATTTCTCTCGTTATAATGGATATGGATGGCGCCCTGAAGTTTGAACTTCCGAAATGCAGTTTAAATGCAGCTTCAAAAGGCTCTAAACTATCCCAGTCGAGGAGGAAGGGTCTTATCTAGCGAAACGATCGGTTATTTTCTAAACAAATTGACAATTTATATACTTTTTAACCTCAAATGCTTGTCTTGTCTTGTCTCTGCGCAGTGCATGTGTAGTCAGTATAATCCGGGTCAATGCAGTTAGGGGATGTCGAAAAACTCCCATCTCGTTTATGTCTTCAGTGTCAAAATTGTCCTACAATGCTGTTTTTACCTTTTTTTTTTGTAAAGGGCATTTGAGTTTCTTTGTATGCTCACTTTGTAAACACTATGTCGGTACTTTTGCAGCGATCTAAGGTGATTTTGAAGTTAGGGAAGAAAACGAGATGGGAGTTTTTAGACGTACCCTAACTGTATTTACCCGAATCACACAGACTTCGCATGCGCTTTGCAGAGATGAGACAAGACGAGCATTTGAGGTTAAAAAGTATATAAACTGTCAATTTGTTTCGAAAATAACCGATCGTTTCACTAGATAAGACCCTTCCTCCTCGACTGGGATAGTTTAGAGCCTTTTGAAGCTGCATTTAAAGGTCATTTAAACTGCATTTCGGAAGTTTAAACTTCGGAGCTCCATCAATATCCATTATAAAGAGAGAAATCCTGAAATGTTTTCCTCAGAAAAACATAATTTTTTTACGACTGAGGAAAGAAAGACATGAACTTCTTGGATGACAAGGGGGTGAGAACATTATCTGTGCATTGTTGTTAAGAAAGTGAACTAATCCTTTAAGGAATTTTTTAAAATTTAATAAAAATTAAAACACTTACGTGAAAAGTGCATATATTTGAAAACATTTAAAATATTTCAAGGTTAATAGTTACATAGTTGAAGACTGTTACAAAAAAGAAAACTTCACAAAATTCACATCACATTTAATATTTTTGCAGAATTTTATTTTGCAGTCCTGTTCTGCATGCACATAATTACTATGTACTTACTATACACTCTTAAAAATAAAGGTGCTTTAAAAGGTTTTTCACAGCGATGCCATAGAAGAACCATTTTTGGTTCCACAAAGAACCATTCAGTCAAAGGTTCTTCAAAGAACCATCTCTTTCTTACCTTTTTATAATCTGAAGAACCTTCTTTCGCCACAAAGAACCTTTTGTGAAACAGAAAGGTTCTTCAAATGTTAAAGGTTCTTTATGGAACCATTTAAACAAAAAGGTTCTTCTATGGCATCGTGAAGCACCTTTATTTGTAGGAGTGTAGTAATAACTGTGTAACAACTATGGTTTAACCTAACCTTAACCTATAAATACATAAATAAGATTTAACATTTAGCAAGTTTAAAAAAAAAAATGAAATACTAACAAAAGATGTAAGAGAATCCACTTCTATTTGAAGCATGTGGTCAGACTTTAATGATGTCAATCCCTGAATATGTTAGAAAGATCAAGGCATAATTTTTTGACAGGTGAATGTCAGCCGGGTTGAACAGAGAGCTACAGCTGTTCATCTCGTGGCATAAACTGACATTAACCAAAGAGATAATAATAGTACAAGAATTAGCCACATCACTCCTCAGGATTTCATGCCCTGTGAACACGGCTGTTTGAAACAAACCCAGACTCTTTGAACAGGCTGAATTGGCCTTTCTTGTATGAGAAAGGCTGAGCGAGAGAAAGAGGAATGCTGTTTGTTCCTGTGAGCGTCCGAGACGCTGCTCTGTCTGGGCCGTTCATTTCCTGTCGGGTTCGGGCGTAGGTGCGAGGTGGGTGTTGTGTTTCCTGCCCACTTCTGAGGGCGTGTTTAGAGAGCGTCTTAATCCCTCCATGCGGCCTGCAGGATGACATTTCAAAAGGCCTAAACAAACAAGAGCCGCCGACCTTTTACAACATCATTTTGTCCTTTTGACCAATGTCTCAGTGCTTTCGCACACGCTGGCTTCTGGTTTTGCTCTTTTCCCTGCACCAGACAGCGGTTTTCCACGAGAACGGACAGCAGTGTGGTCACGGCACAGAGAAAGCCTCCATCCATGACTGAGGTGAGTGACTGCAGACGCGTGATGAGCCTCTGCTCTGCTCTGCTGTGTGGGAAAGTTCCTGTGCTGCGCTTGGGAAATGTAGGTTAGGTCAACAAAACAGCTGAAACTCACAGCGCTGGTCAACAGCGACACCTGGAGGCCGGATCTGGAAGTTCTACACTATGAGAAGCTTTGTTATTGTTCACTAAAACTTTTTTTTTATTAATGGAAATTAAGCTAAAATAAAATCAGATTTAAGTATTAGATGAAAAGCTAAATTTAAAAAAATTAAAAAAACTTAAATGAGAATTTAAAAGTTGCCTTGGCTAATCTGAAATGAATTCAATTAAAGTTTAAAATGCCTTTTAAAAAAATGATTAAAAAACAAATTGAAAAAGCACATAACAAAATTATAAAAACTGAAATTTAGATCAAAACTAGTACAATTAAAATTAAGATCAAAACAGCAATTAAAAACTAAAACATAAGAATATGAAAATATAATCTAGCTCAAAATATTAATAAATATTAAAAGAGTATATAAATGATTACAAAATAACATTTAACTACTGCTACTAAAATTCAAGCAAAAATAATCAAATAAAATAAAAAATAATTAAATGACAAAAGCACATACCAAAATTACTAAGTAAAAAAAATGGAACATACATAAAAATAAATAGTCAAGTCACCTTTATTTATATAGCACTTTTAACAATACAGATTGTGTCAAAGCAACTTCACAGTATTTAAACAGCACAATAGTGTGTAAGTAAGGCATTATTGTAAACAATCAAAATAAAAAAATAATAAAATAAAATAAAAAAGGGGAAAAAATAAGAGGGGGGGGGGGATTGACTCTGGGCCCCAAATGTTAAAAAAAAAATGCATTTCGAAAAATACGATTAAAAAAAACAAGTTAAGTAAAAAAAACACATAACAAAATGAATCAAACTAAAATTAAGTTAAAAACTAAAATGATGAAAATATAAGCTAATTCAAAATATGAATAAATACTAGAAAAGTATATTACAAAACTGAAAGTACATATTAAAAAATCTAAAAAATTTAAAACAAAATAGGAAAAAAGAAACATTTCCATTCAAACAAGTGGCTCTGGGCCCTCACTTACTGTAAAAATGCATTTAATAAAAAATGATTTACAAAAACGAATTAAATGATAAAAGCACATAACAAAATTACTAAAACTAAAATTAAGATAATCACAAAAAAATATAAGCCAGTTAAAAAATATTATAAATATAATAGTATACAAATGATTATAAAATAACATATAAGTACTACTACTAAAATGTAAGCTAAAAAAATATTATTAAATAAAAAATAAAATAATAAAATGACAAAACTACATACCAAAATGAAAATACATATAAAAAAACTAAACTGGTTTTAGCTGGTTTTTAGAAAAAACTAAAAACCAGTTAAAACCATTCTATCTGAAACCAGATAATTTAGCGCAAAAAAAACAACTAAAAACCAGCTGAAATCAACTGAAACCAGATAATTTAGTGAAAAAAAAAATTAAAACCAGTTGATTTAGAAAAAAATCTGAAAAAAGCTAAAACCAGTTGATTTAACAAAACAAAATTTTAAAATGTGAAAAAAGTGACTCACTCAGAATAAAAATGCATTTCATAAAAAAATTATCAAAAAATAAACTAACTGATAAAATCACATAACAAAATTACTAAAACTAAAATAAATAAAATAAAATAAATGTAAAAACAATAAAATTAATTAAAAAAATGAAAAAATAAAAATGAAAGAGAAATGTAACTGGGCCCTCACTAAATGTAAATCTATTTTCACCTATTTTATTTTCTACTGACATTTTCTACAATTTTGTTTTACTTGAAAAAAAAAAAATGTTAACTGAAATAAAATCAAATGTAAAAACTGTATTTTTTTCAGCTTGGCAAAGTAATATTTGTCATTTTAATTTAGTTGAACTTGATGTAATAAAATAATTAAACTAAACTTGAAAAAAAAAAGCAAAAAAAAAAATGTATATATATATAAATTACCAAAAGTTTAATTACATTTAATATGAAAACAGAAAATATAAAAATAATAATAATAAAAAAAAAAATTCAACATATTATTCACAATGATACTAAAATAACACAGGGATCAGAGTTATATCGAAAGTCCAGAATGTCCTGTATACATGGGGGAGGTTTGTAAAAATGTAATAATAAATTGCATCATAAAAACTAATAATAACAATATTTAAATCATTTTAAAATACTAAAAAGTTATTGAAAAAAAATTACAATCTCAACTTAAAATCTCAGGGATAAGTAAATAATTGGGCCAAAGAGGTTTGACTGACAGAAAGAAAAAAAACAACTAGTGTGTCAAATGAAGAAACATTACTGTGGATCAGCTAGTGGTTATATGGACCACAGTCAAGTTTACGTGACGGAAAAAGGCGAAAACAAATGTAAGCCGTTCACTTAAAGGCCATTAAACTACAAATATAAACTTAGACAAAGTGCTTAACTGGATGAAAATAATTAGACTCATTTACCCTGAGATATTTAAAGTGCTGCTATAAAACACATCAACCGCGTTCAAAGGGTTCGAGGCTCTCAATGTCATGGTGTCCTGCTTTAAGTGGTGGCGTATTCAGTTTTAGAGGATTCTGGATTAACTTCGCTCCATATCCAGCTTTCTTCAGAAGCCTGTAACTCAACCAGCTATTGAAATCTGCTTCTCCCTTTTTTCCATGTTGGCAGCAAATGGGGAATGTGAACAACTATTTGAATCCTCACAAATACCTAAAGGACCAAGAATGACAAACACCAACCGTTATCATACGTCAGTCTCCACGAAACAATGACTCTCTGAACGACCCCGACTGGTCTGGAAATCATTAGCATGCGAACATTTGAAATAGTCTGCAATCCACGATGATGAGAGAGAAAAAGAGCTGGGTTTGTTGTATTACTAGAACAAAAGAGTTATTGAATGAAAGCTCTAGTCACTGATTTGGTGTTCAAAAGAATAGTTCAACAAAAATGAACATTGTCTGAAAATATACTCACCCTTGGGTCATCCAGTTTCTTCATGAGAACAGATTTGGAGGAATCTGGCATTTCTTCACTTGCTCACCAATGGATCCTCTGCAGTGAATGGGTGCCGTCGGAATGAGAGTCCAAACAGCTGATAAAAACATCACAGTAATGAAGTTAAAATATCTTCATGATTGATTTGTGTCTTGCAAATAAGCAGCTATTCACTTCACAAGATGTTAATTGATGGACTGGAGTGGTGTGGATTATTGTGAAAAACCAGCAGTTGCTTAAACAAAAACAAAAAAACAGCTAAAAAAACAGTTAAAACCAGTCTATCTGAAACCAGATAATTTAGTGCAAAAAAAAACTATAAACCACCTAAAACCAATTGATTTAACAGCTAAAACAGCTCAAACTAGTCTATCTGAAACCAAATAATTTAGTGCAAAAAATTAATAAACAGCTAAAACCAATTGAATTACCAAAAACAACTAAAAACCAGGTAAAACCAGCCCAGCTGAAACCAGATAATTTAGTCCAAAAAAGTAAAAACCATCGAAAAACCAGTTGATTTAACAAAATCAACAGTTAAAAACCAGCTGAAACCAGTCTATCTGAAACCAAATAATTTAGTGCAAAAACCTAAAAACTAGTTAAAACCAATTGATTTAACAAAAACAAAACACTAAAAACCAGCCCAACTGAAACCAGATAATTTGGTAAAAACCAGCTAAAACCAGTTGATTTAATAAAAACAACAACGAAAAAACAGTTAAAACCAACCCTGTTGAAACCAGATAATTTAGTCCAAAAAAGTAAAAACCTTCTTTAAAAAACAAGGTAAAAACCAATTGATTTAACAGTTAAAACCAGCCTATCTGGAACCAGATAATTCAGCACAAAAACCTAAAAACTAGTTAAAACCAATTGATTTAACAAAAACAAAACACTAAAAACCAGCCCAACTGAAACCAGATAATTTGGTAAAAACCAGCTAAAACCAGTTGATTTAATAAAAACAACAACGAAAAAACAGTTAAAACCAACCCTGTTGAAACCAGATAATTTAGTCAAAAAAAGTAAAAACCTTCTTTAAAAAACAAGGTAAAAACCAATTGATTTAACAGTTAAAACCAGCCTATCTGGAACCAGATAATTCAGCACAAAAACCTAAAAACTAGTTAAAACCAGCCTATCTGGAAGCAGATAATTCAGCGCAAAAAAAAAAAAAAACTAAAAACCAGATAAAACCAGCCCAGCTGAAACCAGATAATTTAGTCCAAAAAAGTAAAAACTTTCTTTAAAAAACAAGGTAAAAACCAATTGATTTAACAGTTAAAACCAGCCTATCTGGAACCAGATAATTCAGCACAAAAACCTAAAAACTAGTTAAAACCAGCCTATCTGAAAGCAGATAATTCAGCGCAAAAAAAACAAAAACTAAAAACCAGATAAAACCAGCCCAGCTGAAACCAGATAATTTAGTCCAAAAAAGTAAAAACCAATTGATTTAACAAAATAAACAGCTAAAAACCAGCTGAAACCAGTCTATCTGAAACCAAATAATTTACTGCAAAAAAGTAAAAAACATCTAAAACCAATTGAATTACCAAAAACAACTGAAAACGGGTAAAACCAATTGATTTAACAAAAAAACCCACTAAAAACTAGTTAAAATCAGCCCAACTGAAACCAGATAATTTAGTAAAAACCAGCTAAAACCAGGTTGATTTAACAAAAAACAACAACGAAAAACCAGTTAAAACCAACCCTGTTGAAACCAGATAATTTAGTCCAAAAAAGTAAAAATCATCTTTAAAAAAACAAGGTAAAAACCAATTGATTTAACTTAATTTAATTCAGCGCAAAAAAAAATTTAAAAACCAGCTAAAACCAATTGAATTACCAAAAACAACTAAAAACCAGGTAAAACCAGCCCAGCTGAAACCAGATAATTTAGTCCAAAAAGTAAAAACCATCAACAAACCAATTGATTTAACAAAATCAACAGTTAAAAACCAGCTGAAACCAAATAATTTAGTGCAAAAACCTAAAAACTAGTTAAAACCTGCCTATCTGGAAGCAGATAATTCAGCGCAAAAAAACTAATAACCAGTTAAAACCAAATGATTTAACAAAAACAAAACACTAAAAACCAGTTAAAACCAGCCCAGCTGAAACCAGATAATTAACCGCAAAAAAAAAAAAAAAAAAACTAAAAAAACAGCAAAAACCAACATTTCAATCTCATACTACACAGACACAAGGCTGATTATCTGTGAATACAGAGTTGTAATGAGTGTTTTAAGCTCTTTATAGTGTCATGTGTGATTTTTATCTGATGTGATTCATTCTGACTCCTCCAGTGCATTTCTTACCGCTTCTCAAGCTCATCTGGGGTGGTTCATCTGGCAGTCCAACGACCTTTAAGATGCTGGAATTTCAGTCTCTCAACATCTCTGTGAAATTTCATCTCTTCCCAACTTCAAAACTCGATTAAAGACACATCTGTTTACTCAGCGTTATTGAAATGTTTATGCGTGCTGACTCGCTTCTTGTGATTGCAATCAATGTGTCCCTCATTTTGTTGTACTTGATTCTTTCATCTCTTTTACCTTCGTTTATTGTGTAGCTTTTGTTTTCTTTTCTTTTTTTCTTTTCAGTTCCAAATGCTTCATGCACTATGAAGTGTCAGAAAACAAAGTGTTAACCCTAACAAATCAACTACCCACAAATCAGCATCAACTTAAAGGTTAAAATAAATGCTTTTGAAACTCAAACATCAGCCCGGTCTTTGGTTGGAATGTTGTTTTGGAGCAAGGATGCAGATCTAGAAATGTGTCGCAAAACCCATGCACCTTATTTTTTAATGCAGAAGTACACTCTTAAAAATAAAGGTGCTTCACGATGCCATAGAAGAACCTTTTTAGTCTTAATGGTTCCATTAAGAACCTTGAACATCTGAAGAACCTTTCTGTTTCACAAAAGGTTATTTGTGGTGAAAGAAGCATCCTCAGATTATGAAAGGGTAAGAAAGAGATGGTTATTTAAAGAACCTTTGTCTGAATGGTTCTTTGTGGAACCAAAAATTGTTCTTCTATGGCATCACTGTGAAAAACCTTTTAAAGCACCAATTTTTAGGAGTGTAAGATGTTTTCTGGTAATGTCTTAGAATTCCGGTTCATAAGCCGCTGTAGAGAACTAACAAGAAGAAGAATAAAGTATACTGTAAAAACAGTAAAACTGCTTGCACTACAAACCATTGTGTTCATAATTAAGATGATCCATTAATATAATATGGTAAGACACACCTGTTCGCAATACCAAGCAGCAAAACGAGCTGCTTTGTGCAGGGCACAATTGAGACTGGAAATGAGACAATTTATATTTACAAATGGCCACACCCACTCTTACAGTAAAAATAAGGTGAATACGATTAATATATATACTACAAAAAAATATTTGATCACCTGCTGATTTTGTACGTTTGCCCACTGACAAAGAAATCATCAGTCTATAATTTTAATGGTAGGTTTATTTGAACAGGAAGAGACAGAATAACAACAAAAACGCATTTCAAAAAAGTTATAAATTGATTTGCATTTTAATGAGTGAAATAAGTATTTGATCCCCTATCAATCAGCAAGATTTCTGGCTCCCAGGTGTCTTTTATACAGGTAACAAGCTGAGATTAGGAGCACTCTCTTAAAGGGAGTACCTGTATAAAAGACACCTGTCCACAGAAGCAATCAATCATTCCACCATGGCCAAGACCAAAGAGCCATCCATCGATGTCAGGGACAAGATTGTAGACCTACACAAGGCTGGAATGGGCTACAAGACCATCGCCAAGCAGCTTGGTGAGAAGGTGACAACAGTTGGTGCGATTATTCGCAAATGGAAGAAACACAAAATAACTGTCAATCTCCCTCGGTCTGGGGCTCCATGCAAGATCTCACCTCGTGGAGTTTCAATAATCATGAGAACGATGTGGAATCAGCCCAGAACTACACGGGAGGATCTTGTCAATGATCTCAAGGCAGCTAGGACCATAGTCACCAAGAAAACAATTGGTAACACACTACACCGTGAAGGGCTGAAATCTCCCTGCTCAAGAAAGCACAAGTACAGCCCGTCTGAAGTTTGCCAATTAATATCTGAATGATTCAGAGGAGAACTGGGTGAAAGTGTTGTGGTCAGATGAGACTAAAATGGAGCTCTTTGGTATCAACTCAACTCGCCGTGTTTGGAGGAGGAGGAATGCTGCCTATGACTCCAAGAACACCATCCCCACCGTCAAACATGGAGATGGAAACATGCTTTGGGGGTGTTTTTCTGCTATGGTACCATGTACCGTCAAGGGCCAGGGCATTGAAAATGGGTCGTGGATGGATATTCCAGCATGACAATGACCCAAAACCCACGGCCAAGGCAACAAAGGAGTGGCTCAAGAAGAAGCACATTAAGGTCCTGGAGTGGTCTAGCCAGTCTCCAAACCTTAATCACACACAGAAAATCTGTCAAATGCCAAATGTCAGCCTCGAAACCTTAATGACTTGGAGAGGATCTGCAAAGAGGAGTGGGACAAAATCCCTCCTGAGATGTGTGCAAACCTGGTGGCCAACTACAAGAAACATCTGACCTCTGTGATTGCCAACAAGGGTTTTGCCTCCAAGTACTATGTTTTGCAAAGGGGACTAATACTTATTTCACTAATTTAAATGCAAATCAATTTATAACTTTTTTCGAAATGTGTTTTTCTGGATTATTTTATTTTTATTTTTTGTTATTCTGTCTCCCACTGTTAAAATAAACCCAGCATTAAAATGATAGACTGATCATTTCTTTGTCAGTGGGCAAATGTACAAAATCAGCAGAGGATCAAATATTTTTTCTCACTGTAAACTACTCTGAAATGTTTACAAATTGTTGCTAAGCTAACTGAAGTCAACTGAAGTCAAGCTATAAGCATTACCCTTGTGAAAAAGAAGTACATTTACACTTGAATATACTTTTAAAAAGAGTATTATGTCCGTGTTGATAGCCTCGTAGGCAGCTCTCTAACTACTGTCCTGTTGAAATAAAGGTATAAAACGGCAAAAAAAAAAAAAACCGTTATCTCCTTAACTGCCATCCCCATATTTTAAAATTCTGGAGAAAATGCACTATCCAAACTTATATTATTATAATTCATGAACGCTTTTGAATACAGACCTAAGGTTGGTCTCTTTTTAAAGAAGACAATTAGCAGATTATTACAGAAGTGACATCTTTTAATAAAATGAAAGTATTAAAAAGTTGTTGACGTTTAAATTTACTGTAAAGAAAATGTACTATTTATATAGAATAAATATTTAAAAAATTGTTAAAAATTCAAAATATAATTAAAGTCATATGTTTACATAAGTTGTGTATCAAATTTGTAGTTGGTATAAAAAATGTTTTAGGTTCACATCAATTTTGTTTAGCCATTATTAAAAAAAAAAAAAAAAGCCACCAGGTGTCACCTAAACTCCATTGAAATTTTTTTTTTAGTTTTAGTTTTTTGATGCATTTCTGTCACATATCTATTAATTTATCGCTCAATATTATGTCTACAGAATACCAAAATACCCACCAAACATGGAATCTTGAGACTTAGACCCTTCCAATGATACATCATTTGTCAAAATTATAAAAAAGTTTGTTTCTAAAAGACCGTAATATAGGACTTTATAGGACATTTAGATTTATAGATTTTGACACTTACGTGGGAGTTAAATTCATCTTCATATTTCATTACACATTTGCAATGATGAAGTTATTTAGTACACTTAAAATATGCTTAAATGTAATATTCAGCTAAAATTTTAATTAAGTATACATGTGCATGTTACAGTGTTCATAAGAGTAAATATAAGTGTTAATTAAAGCACAGCAAAAGATTAAAACATAATGGTCTTTTGTCTTGCATTACTTTTAAATTACTAAGCATACTTTTTAAAAGTGTGTTAAAAACAGGCATGAAAGTTTCTCTCTCTTTACATTTAAGTGGCTTTTTATTTCTTTAAGATTGTATTACACTGTAAAAAAATGTAACCAGTTTCAACTTAAGTTCAGCAGCTGCCTTAACATTTGAAGTTAAATCAACTTAAAATACAAGTAGTTTCAACTCATAAGTTTAATCAACTTAAAAGTACAAGTCATTTGAACTAATTTTATTGTTGTGAGTTGAAATGACTTATAGTTTTAAGTTGATTTAACTTAAAATTTTAAGGAAGCTGCTGAACTTAAGTTTTTAAGTTGAAACTTTTTACAGTGTATCTGCTAGTAGTTGTATATGTACTTTTAAAATGTATAGTACACTGTAACTGCACAGTCAGTACAATTAACAAAAGTACAAATACTTACTAAAAACGTATTGCCCTTCGGACAACTAGGATCTTTAAATACAAATAATACAATGCAACGTTTAGGTAGGATAGTAAAATAAACAGGCTTATCAACTTTATTTTTTGTTGACTTCAAATGCTGTGCGTTTAATAATACTAGTTATTGTCATTAGTTAGTGTTGGGTTTTGTAGACATGTTTGATTCTTTTTGTACAACAATTATGAGTCCTGAAGCAAACATCTGAGAACTACACTCTTAAAAACAAAAGTGCTTCTCAGCAATGCCATAGAAGAACCATTTTTGGTTCCACAAAGAAACATTCAGTCAGAGGTTCTTTAAAGAGCAATCTCTCTCTTACCTTTTTAGAATCTGAAGAACCTTTTTTGCCACAAAAAACCTTTTGTGAAGCAGAAAGGTTCTTCATATGTTAAAGGTTCTTCATGGAACCATTTAAACAAAAAAAGTTCTTCTATGGCATTGTGAAGCACCTTTATTTTTAAGAGTGTAGTCTAAATAAATGCAATGGCGCCTCTTAGTGGAGCAATTGAAAACACCAGTCACTTAAAATTGGACTCTGTTTAACACATCTTCCTGCCTTTTTGAGAAATTCATTATTGCATGTTACTCCAAAAAGATACATGTTTGACTCTGTAATCGTTTGCACTGTCTGAAAGGACTTTCACAAATCCACTACGCATGACATAACACCCACGTTTTACAATCCAATCAATTTCGAATGGATTACATTCAATCCCTTCCTACTGTTTAATCCCTAAATATCATATTTTCATCTGAGTACCTTTGATTATGTAAGTAAAATGTGATGCAACAGTTTGTTTATAGAAAACTCAATGAATAAAGTGTGATACTAAGCACATAAATAAGAGGACAGACTTGGCAACAGCATATGTTGTTCAGATGTATATTTATATTTTTACACGGTTTTAAATATTTAAAATAATTCACTGTTGAATTCCCTGCATAGATATTTCTCCATTAAAAGGCATTTGTTGACTCATGCTGGTGGAGCAGCCGACATCCATATGAGGAAATCCACTCGTTTCCAACCAGTTTTTCAGGGGTCCCGAAACAGCGGTTCAGGATTTTCAGGTCATGCCCAAATTCTTCATCTGATCTGATTCATAAGAATTCAGAGCTCAAATTCACACTCCAGAGATGATACTTCAGTTAAAACATGATGCTAAACACTCATTCCCATTCCCGTTATTATTTCCAATTCATTAGAACAATTTCATATCTCCAGCTTTGTTTTCAGTCTAGGTGATGGTCAGAATAGATAGGCTACACTAAATGAATCCAGGGAAGAGAGACTGCAGGAGCAGAATCACTCCAACCACCATCAGCCCACAGAAGAACAGGACTAGCCACAGCGGGAATGAGCCTGAAATATAAATATAACAGCATTAATGACACATCAGTATTCACTATTTACATTTAAGTGATAAAAAGGATGCAAAAAAGACATGTAATTAGCATCGATCAACAATCAAATACACCATGATATCTGCCTCAGATCAGTGGATCTTCATTTGATATTATCAATTTGTGATTTGGAAAGGTCCTATTAGTTATCTTGTCTATGGGTCATTCTACATAATCTCGAAAAAAAAATGATCCTTTTCCACAAATTTTGTATGTATGCAAATTGTATAATATCCAAGGTTCACATTTCTAGTAAGTGTGCAGTTAATTCTCATATTGTATTTTTAGAAAGTTTTGGAATATTTGTCCTCTCCCTAAATTTGTCACTCCCGAAAAACAATAATATACAATTTAATAAGGGTTATATTGGCCTATTAAGATTTTTGTTACAGCGATATGTGACCCTGGACCACAAAACCAGTCTTAAGTCGCTGGGGTATATTTGTAGTAGTGGTGGGCCGTTATCGGCGTTAACGTGCTGCGTTAACGTGAGACTCATATCGCGCGATAAAAAAAATATCGCCGTTAATCTATTCTCAAAGTTGGGTTGGGAGCTGGGTCTAAACTACGTAAACTGTGATGACTTTCACCTTGATAGTTTAGCGCGGATGACGTATATCTAGTTGAATTGCAATGTAGGGGGCGAGAACGAGTCTTCAACTTCTGTGAAATTACCACATCAAATGAGACGCGCAGACATGGATGCAGTTATGAAGCCGCTTCAGGGCAGGTGCGTGCGTTGCTAGACCCTTTTTACTGGGGCACGTGCCCCAGTGAAAATCTGCTGTGCCCCAGTAAAATCTCAAGTTTGAGTTATAATTTACTTTGATAATCCCGAAATAAAGACATTAAACTATATGCAACAACTGAATTGACGCTTCTAAAAGCAACGCAGTTTATTGGAAGATGCACGCAGATAAGCTATCCATACCCGCGCGCCTGTATATTTTACTGGAACGCGCACGTCGTACAGCCTTTTGCGCAGAAGTACTTGGTTACACAAGTTTGTATAGTTAATTGTGTTGTAAATGCAATTGTCAAGCAGTTTGTAATGCATTTTGGAAACAGGAGATGAGCGCCTGGTCTAATGCGCCACCTGGCTTGAGAAACCCGTTCTCAAAGACTTACTTTTAGTCATTATTTGGGTAGCACACATATTCTGAATGCCTTCAGCAGAATTTAAATTAGCCATTTTAATCTATATTAATCTAGATTAATTTCAAGATTTAATCTAGATTAAAAAAATTAATCTATGCCCACCACTAATTTGTAGCAATAGCCAAAAATACACTGTATGGGTCAAAATTATTGATTTTTCTTTTAAGCCAAAAATCATTAGGAAATTGAGTAAAGATCATGTTCCATGAAGATTTTTAGTAAAATTCATACTATAAATATATCAAAATGTAATTTTTGATTAGTAATATGCATTGTTAAGAACTAAATTTGGACAACTTTAAAGGTGATTTTCTCAGTATTTTGATGTTTTTGCACCCTCAGATTCCAGATCTTCAAATAGATGTATCTCGGCCAAATATTGTTCTATCCTAACAAACCAATACATCAATAGAAAGCTTATTTATTGAAATTTCATATGATGCATACATCTCAGTTTTGTAAAATTTAACCTTATGACTGGTTTTGTGGTCCAGGGTCACACATATATATATATATATATATATATATATATATATATATATATATATATATATATATATATATATATATATATATATATATATATATAGCTATACTGGTATTTATATAATATATATATATGGGTGTCAATAGATAATAAAAGGATCTTACTTAACAGCCAACATTTGAATACCAAAACTTTTTGGTTGTGGTACAGCAGTTGGCACCAATTCTGTATAATGGCCAATATATGATCTGAACTGACTGAAAATACAGATGCGAATTTCAGTTTTGTTGTCTGCATGTATGCGGATAAAGTTGGACACGTATGAATACATAAATCTGATTCTGTCATACTTACTCCGGTTAGACACGGCATGCATCTGACAGCGGCTGTCGACGGCTACGCTCAACAGGGCCACTTCATTATTCCCCTTCACTGCTTTACTTTGAGGAGCATCAGGTAGGAACGTCAGGTCTGTGACGACAATCCCATGAGATTCCTGGATGTAGTACAATTTCTGGAGAGAGGCGATCAGAAGAGACAGTCAGTGCTAAAATACTGGCTCCACAAAAATATTGGGCAGCACATGTGTTTTCAACATTGATAATAATCAGCTGATTATCCAAATCAGCATATTAGAATGATTTCTGAAGAATCATGTGACACTGAAGACTGGAGTAATAATGCTGAAAATTCAGCTTTGATCACAGGAATAATTTACATCTTACAATATATTCACATAGAAAACAGGTATTTTAAATTGCAAGAATATTTCATAATATTACTGTTTTTACTCTGCATTCAAACGCTAAGTTTACAAAAGCAGCTGACTGTGTGTAACTAATTAGTGATTATGCTGTTTGTACCTGCAGGGAAAACGCTATATAGATGGCCACGGATCCAGTCACCGTTCCAAGACCAAGAAATGTTCCAGAGTCACTGAGGAAAAACACACCACCATGAAACACACGATAGTTCACCATAACAATGAATAATGCATGAGAGATACAGACATATCCGTTCTACCTCACTGTAAGACAAGATATAACTTCATTCCCACAAGGCTTCGTGAGCAGCGGCAGGAAAGCCCGTCCGTCCCATTTGGTGATGTAGCATGGAGGGGGTTTTCGGTCCCGTTTGTGGGGGATTTGGACCGTATAGAGTCTTAAAGCATCTTTCTGGTCCTCTACCTTTGCAAACCTGGTTTTGCGCAAAAACATAATAACAAAACATTAGCCAATCTGACAACTCCATGTCTGTTACTAACTGGCCTCTTCACTGAATAGAGTAGAATTTGTGTCCTATTACTTTTTCTTACAGCTATAGTAATGCAAATCAGTTTTTAAACTATTAGATTTGTTAGATAATAACCCTTTGCAGTGAATGGGTGCCATCAGAATGAGAGTCCAAACAGCTGATAAGAACATCACAATAATCCACAAGTAATTCATATCACTCCAGTCCATTTTATGAAGCTAAAAGCTGTGTTTGTAAGAAACAAATCCATCATAAAGACATTTTTAACTTCAATCCACTGCTTCATGCCAAAATATAACTCAATCTCTCACATTAAAATCCACCCGCATACTTGTTTAGAAATTTTTTGGTTTATAAATGGTGCTTCATCTGTCCAGATTTTTCTCTTGATTCAGACCAGACAACTTTTTCACAAAATGAAACCAATATTATGGATAGAAGACTATTTTAGCTAGATTTTAAGTTAAAACGCAATGACAAATTGATTTCTTACAAACATGACTGAAGTCAAAAGACTTGTATTGCAAATAAATGTTGTTCTTTTAACCTTTTGTTCATCAACAAATGCTAAAAGAAATAAATGTATCTTGGTTTCCACAAAAATAGAATGATTTCTGAAGGACCATGTGACACTGACGAATGAATGGTGCTGAAAATTTAGCTTTGAATCACAGGAACACTTTGCAATTTACACTATATTCACTTAGAAAACACCTATTTTAAAAAATTTTAAAAATATTCCACAATATTGCTGTTTTTACTGTATTTCTGATCAAATAAACTACATTTAGACAAAAGAGGACAATGGATGCAATCAAAAACAACATAAGAGCAATATTTTTTTTATTATATAATAAATAAAAAGGAAAAGAAAGAAAAAAAGCAAGCTAGTGTTAGACACCTAAAAAAAGATAAATACAACAAGAACAGAGAAGATAGTGTTAGTTTTTTTAAGAAAACAAGCTGTAAGTAAATTAATAAAGATAGAATTCAACAAGAACAGAGAAGATAGTGTTAGTTTTTTTTTTTTTTGTTCTTTATAAGAAAACAAGCAGTAAGTAAAGTAACAAAGAATAAGTCTAAAAGGGCAAGTTTTTTATATATTTGGAATATATGGTGCTAGAGTTAGAGTCAATAAAAAGATGGAAGAGGTGTGTTTTTAGCTGATTCTTGAAGATGAAAAATAAATACAGCCTTGGTGAGCAATAGACACTTTTCAAAACCCCAAACATTTGAATGGTAGTGTAAACATATACTAATAATGTAACATTTAAAGACAATAATAATACTTTAAAAAAGTCCTAAGGTTGGCAAACAACACATCCTTTCCCTAAACCCCTGTTGACAGAAAATAATGAGCTAAACCCTATTTTTTAGCCTATTCAAGGAAAGTAGCAGCTGTCAGGAAGTGCACAACTTGCCTGCATGACTTGTAGCGATACATCTTCTCTCCGATCTGAGGCATGTTTTCATGCCAACACAAACCCACGGCCAGCTGATCGCCGCTCCACACGCTGCACTCGAAATTACGGCCTACTGTCACAATGTGCTACATCAAAAAAGAAAAACAGCACTAATTTAAATAACCATCATAAAATAGACAATATTAACACTAGAGATGCAGATCTTAATTGCTTTTTCTCAGTTCTTAAAGGGGTCATATTATGCTTTTTCACTTTTTGAATTTTAGCCAGTGTGTGGTGTGTATGTTTGGACATAAAAAACTAAGTTACATTACAAAGTTATCTACAAAGTTACAAAGTCCACTCCAAAGGGAGATATTTAGTTTTTAAATTATCCATTTTCAAGAACTACGACGAACAGCTCCTTTGGACTACAGCATTTTCTGGATGCTATGACAATGCGGTCCATTAGAATATCATTCAAATAAATCTTGTCTACGGAAATTCTGATCGTTGGCGGGCGGGGAGGGACGAGGTGGGGGAATCATTCGCCTAACTTTAGCGATGTGGCATGAACAGCCGCTTCTGGGATGCTTCAGCGAGCCACAGAGCAGCTCATATAAACACGAGCATTAACTAAAGTGTCTGCGAACTGCTCCGGTAGCCATTGATGTGTGCGATATAGAGGGTCGAAACACATTCGGAGCCGCGGCTGATGTAAACACAAGCACTGACTAGAGTGACGATCATTGGTGGCCGCATCGGAGCCGCAAAGTAGATGTGTGCAGTGTGTGGTAAGAGATTTATTCATCATACAGTGTAGATGGCTTCACTAGCCTTATGCTGGAGCTGGTTTCGGGCATGTAAATAATTAAATAAATAGGACCAACACTACTGTTACTCACCCTCCATGCATCCTAGGTGTATATGACTTCCTTCTTTCAAACTAATGCAATCAGAGTTACATTAAAAATAATCCTGGCACTCCCAAGCTTTAGAACAACACAGACAATCCATAATACAAAATGCCTCACTTGCCTCTGGGGGGTCAGTAAAAGCCTCCTTTAAAGGGATAGTTCACCCAAAAATGAAAATTTGATGTTTATCTGCTTACCCCCGGGGCATCCAAGATGTAGGTGACTTTGTTTCCTCAGCAGAACACAAACAAAGATTTTTAACGAAAACCGGTGCCAGCCAAATAATGGGAGTGGATGGGCACCAGACCTTTAAAAGTAAACAAAGACATGCACAGACAAATCCAAATTACACCCTGCGACTCGTGACGATACACTGATGTCCTAAGACACGAAACGATCGGTTTTTGTGAGAAACTGAACAGTATTTATATCATTATCTTTGATACACAGCCACGTCCATCTGTCCTGAGCAAACACCGGAAGCGATCTGTCGCATGTATACGACACTCATTGTTTACACAGTGCACAGAGATTGTGGGTATATCGGCTATTCAAAATGGTAATTACTTGCGCTTATCCTGATTGTTCAAACCGATTTAAAGCTAAAAGATTACGTTTGCTTGTGCAAGCTCTTCCGGGACTTTTCACAGATTTCCCCTTACGGCGTTTGCGTATACTACGCTAGAGCGCTACACGTGTAACGATCCGGATGATGAGCTCGTGCTCAGGACAGATGGACGTGGCTGTGTATCAAAGGTAAAAAAAATTATATAAATACTGTTCAGTTTCTCACAAAATACGATCGTTTCGTGTCTTAGGACATCAATGTATCGTCACGAGTCGCAGGGTGTAATTTGGATTTGTCTGTGCATGTTTTGTTTTACTTTTAAAGGTTTGGTGCCCATCCACTCACATTATATGACTGACAGACTGCACCGGTTTTCGTTAAAAATCTTTGTTTGTGTTCTTCTGAAGAAACAAAGTCACCTACATCTTGGATGCCCTGTGGGTAAGCAGATAAACATCAAATTTTCATTTTTGGGTGAACTATCCCTTTAAGGCGCGTTCACACCAGAAGCAAATGAAGCGTTAAGCGCGAGTGATTTACAAAGGTAAATCAAAGCAAAGATGCTATAGACATCCTGTGGCATGAATTGAGCATTTTTTGGGGCATTTGAAACACGTAACGCGTGATTTGCGTAAATGTGAACTGTGGCTAACTGAGTGCTAAGTTAACCAATCAGGAGCTTGCTCTAGTAGCAGCATGATTAAAACATAGCCAGCGAAGACAGAAATCCGAAACAACAATGGAGGACAAATCATCGTCGCTGTATGTGGATACTCAGATGTACGATACATCGTTGCACTTTTATAGAAACAGGAATAAAAAGGAACATGCTTGGAAGAAAGTGAGTGAAGAGTTCGAACAATCTGGTAAATTGTAAAAAACACTCTACTCAATTTGAGCTATTTGAGCTATTTTGAGCTAAACTGTTCAACTGTTCAAAATCTTCAAGCGTCCAACTACGTGCAAATAGAGCAGTTTATTGGTGTGAACTGGTGTGAATGCCCCATTAGTGATCCAATGTGTTTTTGTAAGAAAAATATCCATATTTAAAACGTAAGAATCACTTTAATCTAGCTTACGCAGTTGCTGCTTTCGAAAGGGGTGTGGCAAGACTGAAACGCTGTCTAAGCTGTTCACCAATCGCAACATAGTGGGACTGCTAACCAATCACAACACATTTTGTTTTTCGGAAGGCAGGCTTTAATCAAACCTGGAACTAATCGAAAATTTGTGCAGCATGGGGAGAAAGCTACTGTGATAAATTAATTATGTGACAAATAATGCATTTTTCGAATCACCAAGCATGACAGCATGTTCTAGTGCACCCCCAAAACATTTTTTTTTACAAAAAGACTTTGAAAAAGAGCATAATAGGACCCATTTAATAACAACACACCTTCTTATCAGGACTGATGTCTATATCCTCCAGCTCATCCTCGTGAGCTTTAAAGCTGAACTTCTCTTTCAAAGAGGGGAACTGGAAAGAGACAAAATGAGTTGAGACCAGGACAGTGCTGGGGAAAAAAAAGGCACAGACTCATGGGAGAAGCTCACCTCCCACACTCTGACGAAACCGTCGGCCCCGCCGCTCAGCAGAAGCGTGAGGTCGGCGCTGAAGCGCACACACTTCACGCAGGGCTCCTGTGGGCTGAGGTCGGCCTGCACCGCTCCAATATCCTCCACCACAATCTGAGGAGAATCCTCTTTCATCTGGGCCACGTCTCCTCCTCCTCCTCCATCTCCATTCTGGCCTTTCCCGCCTCTCTTCCTGGCTGCACCTTTATCTCCGGCCCCTATTAACAGGTGTCACAGTAAAAGATGATAATGACGATGTGTATGCATGACTCATTATTCCTTCATCAATGCTTTGATTTTGCCTCTACTGACCATCTTTGGCTGCAGGTTTCTTTGCCTGTTTGGCCGCATGCTGACTGAACCTCATCAAGCTGCAGTTGGCGTCCTGTCCCGCAGCGATCACATCTCCACCAAGAGACATGCACATGGTGGCACGTGTGTCCGTTTCATGAGTGTGCAGCAAGGTGGCGCTGTGCACACCGCCGACCAGATCTAAACTCAGGAAATGCTGCAGCAAAACAGGAACACAAAACACCCTGTCACTTTCACTTCACATTTGTCACTTTTAACAGATAAATGATACATAATGTAGAGCCTTGTGAAATACAATTCATTTTTCCAAAATTTTGGGGGTTTTCGTTTACATTTTTCTGGATTTCATTTTTAATTGTTATATTAAAGTTTAGTAATCAATGTATATGTATACGACTTAACATTGTATTGAAAGTTAAAAAAAATTTTTTTTAAATTAGTTATATTTGTTTCCAAATAAAACTTAGTTATTTAAATTTCTGTGTTTTCTGTTTCAATCTTTCTGGATTCCATTTCAATGTTTTAACTACATTTTATTAATCAAAAAGGATGTTACACCAACTGAATTATTTTGAATTCATCTATTTGAAGCCAAAAAACACTATTCAGAATTTGGTGGATTCAAAAATATAAAGCATCTGATTCTATGTTGTACCCTTATAACAACACCTTATACATCACCATTCCACATTTTTCTAAAAGTAAGATTTTTAATGTTTTTCTCTGCTGTTAATGTCTCTGCTGTTTACCAAGCCCACAGTTATTTGATCCAACGTACAGTTAAACGAGTAACACTTTAAAATATATTTTTACTATTTAAAATAATTGCTTTCTATTTGAATATTTATTTTTTTATGTAATTTATTCCTATGATTTCTAAGCTGATTTTTAGCATCATTACTCCAGTTATATGATCCTTCAGAAATCATTCTACTATTTTGAATTGCTGCTCAAAAAACATTTATTATTATTATCATGTTGAAAATAGCTGAGTAGAATTTTTCAGGTTTCTTTGATGTAATACCTTTTGTAATATTATAAATGTGACCCTGGACCACAAAACCAGTCTTAAGTCCCTGGGGTATTTTTGTAGCAATAGCCAAAAATACATTGTATGGGTCAAAATTATTGATTTTTCTGTTATGCCAAAAAGCATTAAGAAATTAAGTAAAGATCATGTTCCATGAAGATTTTTTGTAAAATTCCTACTATAAATATATCAAAATGTAATTTTTGATTAGTAATATGCATTGTTAAGAACCTAATTTTGAAAACTTTAAAGTAGATTTTCTCAGGATTTTGATTTTTTTGCACCCTCAGATTCCAGATTTTCAAATAGATGTATCTCGACCAAATATTGTCCTATCCTAACAAACCATACATCAATAGAAAGCTTATTTATTGAGCTTGTATACATCTCAGTTTTGTAAAATTTAACCTTATGAGGTTTTGTGGTCCAGGGTCACAAATGTCTTTATCATCACCTTAGATCAATTTAAAGCATCCTTGCTAAATAAAATTATTAATTTCTATAATTTCTTTCCCCCTAAAACTGGTATAAATTGGAATAGTGTATGTTACAAAAGCTTTTTTTTTTTTTCAGATAAATGCTGGTCTTTGGATCTTTCTATTTATTAAAGAATATCAAAAAATGTACTCAACTGCTAAATATTGAAGATAATAATAATAATAATGTTTTTTTGAACAGCAAATCAGCATATTAGAATGATTTCTGAAAGATTATGTGACAATGAAGACTAGAGTAATGATGCTGAAAATTCAGCTTTGATCGCAGGAATAAATTACATCTTAAAATATATTCAAATAGAAAGCAGTTATTTTAAATAGTAAACTTATTTCACAATATTACTGCTTTTTCTGTATTTTAGATCAAATAAATGCAGGCATGGAGAGCAGAAGAGACTTACTTAAAATAACTGTTCAAAAACTTTTGACTATATCCTAAATATGTAATTATGTTGACTGATTAATTAATTGTGATTATGCAATCAAGCAGCTTTGCACATGTGGATGGCCTTGTAAGTAATTTCTGAATGGCAGCTGATATTTGTCAGAGACCGTACCATTCCATTCTTGATCCCGGTCTTGGACGCGCCGCCTCCTCCAGCTGTGATGATCAGGCCGCTCTTGGGGTCGATTTTCACAGTATAGAGAGGAAAGGGGGCTCTGTACAGCTCAGGTGCTCTACGTTTACCCATGCTGCTTTGTGATCTCTGGAATCTGGTCTGAAAGTAAAGTACTGACTGTTACACACAGTTCCACGAAATTAATGCACAACCAAAGAGCTGCAGCACAAGTTCTGGTGAGGGCTCAGTCCTACTTTGCACTTTCATGTCCATCATCATTATTTAATATATATTAGATAAAATACTAAACTCTTATTTTCTACAGGTGGATATAATGTTCTAGTAATCACAAAAGAAAAGTTAAGTGAAAATAACATTGGTTTGAGTTGATTTTGCCATTTTGCCTAAGCTGATGTTTTCTTTTAAACTGTCATTTCAGGAAATATAACATGTTTCCTCTTTTTCTTCTTACTCTAATCAAAATGTTTTCTTTGGAATGAATAGTCCTATGTCCTAGTTATATGGTGTCCAATGAGTTTGATCTTTCAAAATGCAGTTTAAATGCAGCTTCAAAGGGCTCTAAATGATCCCAGCCGAGGAAGAAGGGTTTTTGTTGTTTTTCTAAAACGATTAACAATTTATACACTTTTGAACGTCAAATGCTCATCTTGTGTAGCTCTGCAACAACTCTTTGTACTCCAGTTCAAGACTAGTTAGGGTATGTCGAAAAACTCCCATCTCATTTTCTCTAACAACTACACAATATTGTCCTACATCGCTGCAGAAGTACCGACCCAGTGTTTACAAAGTGAACTTGCAAAGAAGATCAAACACCCTTTACATAAAAAAAAAAGGTAAAACAGCGATGTAAGGCAATTTTAAAGTTGGAGGAGAAAATGATATGGGAGTTTTTTTTGACATACCCTAACTGTACTGAACCGGAGTTCACGGAGCATTTGAGGTTAAAAAGTATATAAACTGTAATTTTTTTAGAAAATAACTGATTATTTCGCTAGATAAGACCCTTTATCCTCGGCTGTGATCGTTTAGAGCCATTTGAAGCTGCATTTAAACTGCATTTTGGAAGTCCAAAATCATGGGCACCATAGAAGTCCACTATATGGAGAACATTCCTGAAATGTTTTCCTCAAAAAACGTAATTTGTTTATGACTGAAGAATAAAAGACATGAACATCTTGGATAACAAGGGGGTGAGTAAATGATCTGTATATTTCTGTTCTGGAACTGAACTTCTCCTTTAAGTATTTTTGTAGTAGTGTGTATAATGTGCACAGTGTACAAATTGTTTGTATAAATGTATTCGGGTAAAAGAAAAAGCTTTTTCAGCTTAGAACAGCTTTACATTTATTTATCTATTTATGCATGTAAATATTAAAAAAAATAATTACTCTTTCATATATTTTAATGAGTAAAGGTCAGAAAAAGTATGTTGTTTCATTACTTGATTACCAATGGATGCAAACAACTGATAAACACATCGCAATAATCCACAAGTAATGTAAGTAATCCACAAACTGCATGTTTGTAATAAACAAATCCATCAAGACATTTTCACTGCAAAAAATGCTTTTCTTACTTAGATTGTTTGTCTTGTTTCCAGCCAAAATATCTAAAAATTCTTAAATCAAGTAAGATTTTCTAGACAAGTAAAAATTATTTTCTTGTTTTCAGAAAAACAAGTCAAAATTAAGTATGTTTCTGCTTGAAATAAGCTAAACAATCTGCCAATGGGGTAAGAAATATAATCTTGTTCTCTGTTTGAAATATTTTTTTTTTACCCCACTGGCAGATTATTTCACTTGTTCTAAGCAAAAACTCACTTCATTTTGACTTGTTTTTTTTTCTGAAAACAAGAAGATAATTTTAAATTGTCTAGAAAACCCTTCTTGATTTAAGAATTGTTAGATATTTTGGCTGGAAACAAGACAAAAAATCTAAGTAAGAAAAGCATTTTTTGCAGTGTTCAACCCATTGTTTCCAGCTAAAATATAGAGTCCTTTATCCATGAAATTGCTTTCTCCAATGAAACAGTCATCTACTCCAAATCAAGCAAGCCATATGTGCAGATCGAACACCATTTTCAAGTGAAAACAGTCCAAAACAGTTTAAAGTTAAGACATTAATTGATGGAATGGAGTGGTGTGGATTACTGTAATGTTTTTATCAACTGTTTGGACTCTCATTCTGACGGCACCCATTCACTGCAGAGGATCCATTGCTTAGGAAGTGATGGTAAATTTCTCAAAATCTGTTTTATTTCTTCAGTCGTAAAGAAATTATGTTTTTTGAGGAAAACATTTCAGGATTTCTCTCCATATAATGGACTTCAATGGTGCCCCCGAGTTTGAGCTTCCAAAATGCAGCTTCAAAGAGCTCTAAATGATTACAGCTGAGGAATGAGGGGTCTTATCTACCAAAGCGATCGGTTATTTTCTAAAATATATATATATATATATATATATATATATATATATATATATGATTTATATACTTTTTAACCTCAAATTCTTGTCTTGTCTAGCTCTATGTGTACTCTGTGCAGAGATTAAAAAGTATATAAAGAGAAATTATATTTTAGAAAATAACTGATCGTTTCGCTAGATAAGACCCTTCTTCCTCGGCTGGGATCTTTTAGAGTCCTTTAAAGCTGCATTTAAACTGCATTTTGAAGTTCAAACTCGGGGGCACTATTGAAGTCCACTATAAGGAGAGAAATTCGAAATGTTTTCCTCAAAAAACATAATTTCTTTACTGCTGAAGAAAGAAAGACATGAACATCTTGGATGACAAGGGGTTGAGTACATTATCTGTACATTTTTGTTCTGAAAGTGAACTACTCCTTTAAGTCAACAATTCCTTTAATAGTCTACAGTTTGTTGAATCTATCCACTTTTATAGACAGAATTCCCTTCAGTTTCGACACATAATTAATCAAAGGGACTTGTAAACACATTTTAAGAGTTCATACATAGCTATATGTTGTTATTCATCAATATAAACGCTGGATTCTCTGTGTTTTCATTCAATGCAGCTCCATCTGCACCTTAATCCCTTTAGCTCTATTTTCCAGTCATAATCGCTGTCAAAGCGACACGGTACATCCTACACTACAGAGATTCCGCCAGATAACGGATTTAAAGATCACTTCACTGATACATTCGGTTCCGTTTCTGTGTGTATGTAACGTTATGCTGTCTTTGTTCGCTATCTCTCCGGCTCGAGGTGTCAGTTAGCGCGTCAGTGTCGGTGTGAGTCACTGCACCTGTGTCTGTGGACGCGCTCCAGTCTCTTACTCCAGTTATTCCAGTGTTTAGTGGACATGCCACTGGCTTTTCCCACTGGATCTCTCACAACAACATTAGTCAAAAAACTACCATCTACTTCCTCTGTTTCCCTAGATACACGTCAGCAGAGCGTCACATCCTACGCGCCTGCGTACATGGCGTCGTGCGCGCAACCGTAATAAACGTAGTAATAAAGCAACTAAAAGTTTGAGTCACTGAAGTGATTTGTGATTTGCGGAAGTAGGTCTATTTATTAAATGTAAAAATAAATAGACCTACCAGGATTTAATCAAGCGGTTAATGTGTGATTCAGTTCTGAAATGCTTTCTGAAATGTACACTACCGTTCAAAAGTTTAGGGTCAGTAAATTAATACTTTTATTCACCAAAGATGTATTAAGTTAATAATTAAAAGTGTATTAAAAGTTAATAATAAATAATTTACATTGTTATAAAAAAATATATTTTGAATAAACACTGTACTTTTTAAATTTGTTATTCATGAAAGAATCCTGAAAAAAAGCTTCCAAAAAATATTTGTCAGCACAACTGTTGATATTATCCAACATTGATCATTCTAATAATAAATCAGCATATTAGAATTATTTCTGAAGGATCATGACACTTAAGACTGGAGTAACAGCTGATAAAAATTCAGCATTTCATCACAGGAATAAATTCTATTTTAAATTATGTTCAAATAAAAAAACATTATTTTATATTGAAAAAAACATTTTGCAATATTACTGTTTTTTTTCTGTATTTTTAATCAAATAAATGCAGCCTTGATGAGCATAAGAGACTTCTTTAAAGACTATTACAAGTCTTACTGACCCCAAACTTTTGAACGGTAGTGTATAAGTCGGCCTAGATACGCTTTTGTAAGATTTGTAATGTTTTTAAAAAAGTCTCTTCTGCTCCTCAAGCATGCATTGATTTATTGATTTGATTCAAAGTATGGAAACCAGTAAAATTGTGAAATATTTTTACTATTTAAAATAACTGTTTTCTTTTTAAATATATTTTAAAATCTAATTTATTCCTGTGATTTCAAGTAAAATTTTTAGCATCATTATTCAGTCACACGATCCTTCAGAAACCATTCTAAAAAAAATAAAACAATTATTTATATTATTATGTTGAAAACAACAGAGTATATTTTTTTCAGGTTTCTTTGATGAATAGAAAATTCAGAAGAACAGTATTTATCTGAAATAGAAATCTTTTGTAACATTCTAAATGTCTTTATCATCACTTTAAGGCATCCTTGCTAAATAAAAGTATTAACGTCTATAATTTCTTTCCCAAACAAACAAAAATAAATAAATAAAAGAAAAAATATACTGGCTCCAAGCTTTTTATTTCAGATAAATGATGATCTTTCTATTCATCAAAGAATCCTGAAAAAATGTACTCAACTGTTTTAAATATTGATAATAATCATAATAAATGTTTCTTGAACAGCAAGTCAGCATATTAGAATGATTTCTGAAGGATCATGTGACACTGAAGACTGAAGTAATGATGCTGAAAATTTAGCTTTGATCACTGGAATAAATTACATCTTAAAATATATTCAAGTAGAACACAGTTATTTTAAATAATAATAATATTTAAAAAAAAAAAGTACTGTTATTCCTGTACTTTGGATCAAATAAATGCAGGCCTTTAAAAGAGACTTGTTTAAAGAAAATAAAAATCCTGCTGTTCAAGAACATTTGGCTGGTAGTGGATTTTAAAAATTAAACAAAATTAATAAACAATTTAATTACATTACATAATTAAATAAATAAACAATGTAACATAGATATAATATATTGTTGTAAAGAATAAATGAATATTTTACAAAACTGCAAAAAGCAAAATAAATTGCAAATATTTTAATATAAATATTGATTCAAAATATAAATTTAGACCAAAATATTCAGCTAATAATCAAATTCTTGACTACTGTACAGTAGGTGGCAACCCAAGACATTTTCAAAAGCAGAAAGGTTGTGCAATTTTGAAATGGTTAAACAAACAGATATTTAACAGTTAAAAAAAATTCTAATTAAATGTAATACTTTAAGTAGATAATAAATATAATTCACGTTTTAAAATTAAACACATTAAATAACTAACATATGATTGCAATTATATAAATATCAAAATATTGTATATGTTTACAAAATTTACAATACTACTCTACTCTAGGTGGCAACCTGAGACTTTAAATGGCCAAAGCTGTTATTAAGCTCAAAAGCAGAAAAGCAGCTGCCAGGGAAATGTCCATATTCACAGTAAATGCGTAAAATACATTTGTGTAGCACAAAGTGGTGTTATATGCAAATGGAAAATTTCCTGTTACATTGTACAGCTATTAAATTTGATTTATTAATTATATATTTAAAAGTGTCTTTGGAATCACTTCCTTTTCCACATTTCTTTATTTTTCTTTCTACTTTGTCTAAATTTTTAAGTTATTTCTCATGCTTTTAGTAAAAAAGTAAAGCACATATTAGTCAAAGTGAATTTTTAGCATCGGTTTCTTTTCAGAGAGAGGTAGAGAGAAAAACAAAACTGTGTTTTTTGGAAAACCGCAGAGCAACACCAGCATTTAAGAAACAACCCAGAAGCACCATGTTAGAGACTAATATATTAACCCCCTGTTGCTTTAACCTTCCAAATACAGTGATTAATTGAAAGAGCTTATGACGTGAATTTTAAGATAGAATTGGACAAAGCTTGTACTAAAAGTGGAGCAGAAGAGAAAATGACTAAACGAGGTGCTAAAAGGTCACTCTTCTTTTCCCTACAGCTTTAAAGTCCCAAACTTCCCGATGTATAATGAAGTACTGGATAATTGTTCCCCTATGAACCTCTGAGGCAGAGCGAATTTAATAATTACCACGCTGCCACTCTCCCTCAGGTTCTCTTTGTGTACTTAGCAACAAGAGCCTGGGAATATATATTAATTACCGTAAACAGTGCTCAGGTGAACAGCACGGTCGGTACATTAGGCCTATGAAGCGACTCCTGCGCCTTCATAACTCTTCACAGCGAAGGTTTGCTCGGCGATAATGTGATGTCACATTCATGGTTGAGTAGTGTGAGTTGATGTGATGTGTTTGTCAGGCATGATGTGATGTTGGTGTGCTCTATCTATGCTTTATAAAGGTCAGCTGTCTGACTATTGATTACTTGTTCAATACAGGGTTTCAGTGGAATAATCAATATGACCCTGAGGTGATGTCAGCGGAGGCATCCGGTGTCGGACAGTCAGTGTCGGCTTTAACAATAGAGAAAACATGTCATTTTATGTAATGCTATTGTGGTAAAAGTTAACCCAACCCTTTTAGAACATGCCTAGAGTTCGATATCGCCCCACAGCTATCCTAACAGCCATAAATTTAGCCCTTACCGCGGTAAAGCAACTTCCCTTTGTGTGTGGGAGAGCGAGAGATCTTGATAAATTTACATTTACAAGCTTAATTGTGAGATTTTATGTTATTTCATAACTTCTCACTCCTATCCAGAAGCTAAAATGCTTTGCATTTGAATTATTTTGCAAATAAATTCTTAATCTCTCCATAGTCATGCTTTGTTTACATTGAGAATGTTAACAGTTGTGGAGAATGCATTGAAAATGCCCAATAGTGTTGCATTATACATCCATAAAAACAAACTATATGTTTTGTAATAAAAATGGGCTGCATATTTTTAGCTGTTGACATAGGCTGGCCCGTGTCCTTGCTCCACAAACCGTGCCCACGGAAGGGGGTGTGAAAAGGAGGGGGTGACAGGGACGCGAATTTACCAATCCTACTATAAATAAGGCCGAGCTCATGAATATTAAACAGGCTGTGTGATTGGACGCTTCCAAAGATACGTCAGCACAACTGAATTAATATCCATGAAGCGAGCTGTAGCCATAGTACGACTGGTGATTTTCATTTGTAGCGTTGGGAAGTCTGATTCATTCAAGCGAATCGGTTCGCTCGGAATGTTCGATTCAGAGAATCGTTTCAAACGAGTCATCGTTGAAAAGTGGCATTTTTACGTTCTTTTTGTTTGGTGTTTAAAACACTGTAATTACATTACACAGCCCTGTTTAAAAAATACAACAATATATGCTGGTTAGCTAGGTTTTAATGCTGGTTTAAGCTGATCTTTGCAGGTCCTTTGCTGGTTAATTCTGGTCCTTAGCTGGTTTATGCTGGTCCTTTGCTGTATAAACCAGTATACCAGCATCAAAACCTACCTAACCAGCATATGCTGTTTTTTATCAACAGGTAAACTGAGTTTTAACATCACAGGCACGCCTTTAGCTCTCCCTTACAGTCGAATTGATGAAGGAAAATGAACATTTTGCTATATATTGCTATATATGCTGCTATTTATCAATATGTATTCGATTACGAATTATAAATAGCTTTTGTTGTTACTTAAGCTACATTTACGCTTTACTTAAATAACTTTCTCCATTCCGATCGAATGATTCACGAACGCTTTGAGAATCGGTTCGTTTGAATCACTAATAAGAACCGACTCCAAACATCAATTCCTCCGCGAATCAGACATCACGTTCGTTTGCATTTAGAAAGTGAGAACGACTGGATCTCTCCGTATATATACACAGACTCAATGAAAAGTCAGGTTTGTCTAGTGTCACATCTTGTCTGTCAGGACAGCGGAACTGAAGGCTGTGGCAGTATCAGCTTCTTTCATCCATGAAACGGGAAGTCGCCTGATTATTAATGACTTTTGCTGGAAAAAGCCTTCGAATAGAGCATACGGTGGATTTTCATGTGCTTCACGGGTGATTTTGAAATTGCTCTGTATTACACTTTAGATCTTCGAAGGAGCCTCAGATTGAACCGTGTTGTGTTATATGGATACGTTACGGATGAAGGCAGTGCTGCATTTCCATTAGATACGGACAGTCTGAGGAGAGATCCACGTTTTCATCACTGAAGCTCTGCGAAAATCTTGATTTGCACGACTTGTGGTGATTTCAGTAGTGGAAATGTGAGGATATGTACCATTTGTAAGCAGCAGCGGTGTATTGTGAGATGCATTTCCATATTTCATACGGCACTGGAGCGCAACATGTATTTCCTGCGTGAATCCTGTACGCACCGATAATGCACAGGAAGGGAAATGCATTTTAACAACAGTCTGTATCAGGCCACGATACGCTCTCCAATCACGATCGCGTCTGTTTTGTCCATTTAAACTGCCATTCGGCATTTATTTTGCTTATCGCAGGGTGTCATGTTGATCTGGGGCGAAACATCTCGTTCGATGGTCGTATCGCTTCCTTCCTGAGTCCTGATGTTCTTCATCCATGCGAGGATTCACCATGGAAACCCACAGTGAGCGCTGGTGGACACCGAGACTGGATCCTGGATTGGAAACAGAGAGGCTGATGGATGTGTAAACAGCTCCCATATCCTTTTTGTCACCTTCATGTCAACTTGCTGAGACTTGTCTGTGCAAACCTCAGAAAAACAAAGGCGTGTAGCTGGGGGCATTTGTTCGAGAAGCGCATCCCAAGTGCCAAAGCGTCTCTAGGCGCTGGCGGGGGCCGATGCCACCAACATGCATGCAAGATCTGATTCGGCGTCTAAACATGCCGGGCATGACAATCAGGTGGCCGCTTCGGATCTGATCTCAGGTTTGGACATTGGCGAACACATTTGCGTTGAGTGTTAGTTTTTATAGCAGCTTTTACAACCCAACTCCCCAGAATGCCTCGGAACCGGGCCTTTTCCGAGCCTGAGTATTCTGCCGAATATTCGGCGGACTGTTCGGTCACTCTGCCCTCTGACCCCGGGCAGGCGGTGGGACGCACCCATGAGGTGACCGTGCGCAGTTCTGGCTGCTGCTTATGTCTCCCGCGGTTCATGCGCTTGACCTTCGCGCCGGAGTCTCTGGAGAACCTCTACCAGACCTATTTCCGCCGGCAGCGGCACGAGACCCTGCTGGTGCTGGTGGTGTTCGCGGCCCTCTTCGACTGCTACGTTATTGTGATGTGCACTGTGCTTTACACAAGTGATAAGCTGGCGTCTGTGGTCGTGGCGTCGGTGGGACTGGCGGCGGATATCCTCTTGTACTTGCTGTGCCGGTACGGCCTGCTCCCGGACCGTGTGACCCGCCGCCTGGTGCCCTACGCCTTATGGGTGCTCATAGCGGCCCAGATCTTCTGCTACCTAGGACTGAACTACGCCCGCTTCCATCAGCCCAGCGACACGGTGGGCTGGCAGGCGTTTTTTAGCTTTTCCTTCTTTTTGACGCTGCCGCTGCGGCTGACTCCTATAGTGCTCATCACGGCCGTGTCCTGCGGCGTGCACACCCTCGTCCTGGGCGTCACTATTGCCCAGCAGCAGCAGGAGGACATTCAGGGGGTGGCTCTTGGAAGACAGGTGAGAGAAATTCTCTTCGGGTCTTGAGAGATTCAAATGATCATGAGGTTCTTTATTGGCATCTACGGTTCCATGAAGAACCTTTAAAGGATTAGTTCGTTTTCAAAAATGAACAGATATAGTGTACTCACCCCCTTGTCATCAAAGATATGCATGTCTTTTTTTTTTTTCTTCAGTCGTGAAGAAATAGTATTTCAGGATTTCTCTCCATATAGTGGACTTCTATGGTGCCCCCAAGTTTGAGCTTCCAAAATGCATTTTAAATGCAGTTTCAAATGGCTCTAAACGATCCCAGCTGAGGAAGAAGGGTCTTATCTAGTGAAAAGATTGGTTATTTTGGAAACAAATTGACAATTTTTATATTTTTCAACCTCAAATGTTTACACAGACGTGTGCGTACCTGTGTAATCCGGTTCATGACAGTTAGGGTATGTCGAAAAACTCCCATCTCGTTTTCTTCCCTAACTTCAAAATCATCCTACATCGCTGCAGAAGTACCGACCCAGTGTTTACAAAGTGAACATACAAAGAAGATCAAACACCCTTTACAAAAAAGGTAAAACAGCGTTGTAGGATGATTTTGAAGTTGAAGACGAAACCGAGATGGGAGTTTTTCGACATACCCTAACTAGACGAGCATTTGAGGTTAAAAAGTATTTAAATTGTCACCCTTCTTCCTTGGCTGGGATCATTTAGAGCCCTTCGAAGCTGCGTTTAAACTGCATTTTGGAAGTTCAAACTTGGGGACACCATACATATCCAATATATGGAGAGAAATCATGAAATGTTTTCCTCAAAAAGCATCATTTCTTCACGACTGAAGAAAGAAAGACATGAACATCTGGGATGACAAGGGGGTGAGTACATTATCTGTACATTTTTGTTCTGGAAGTGAACTACTCCTTTAAGATCTCAATCTTTACATTCCACTAAAGGTTCAAAATGAGTTTTTTTTTCTTGCAGTGATGCCATAACCATCAGTGTTCAGCTCATAAGAGAACCATTTTTTTCTTAGTGTGAAGAACATTTTGTTAGTCTAAAGAACCAGTGAAATTAAACAGTTCCATAGATGCTAAAAGTTCTTCATGAAACCACTGATGCCAAAAAATGTTATTTTTGCAGTGGAAAATGGTTCTTTAGATTCTTTAAATTGTTCTTTTAATGACTGACCACTGAATGGTTCTTTGGGGAAACAAAAACAGTTCTCAAGCACCACTGAAAAAGAAAAGAAACCCTTGGCAGCTTATTTTTTAGGAGTGTTCATATCATCTCTAAGTTCCTTGTGAGGTTTCTCATCAAAGCCTGATTCAACTGGTGTCAAATCCTGAGAACGTGAAACACTCAATGACAACAATTTTGGGCATCAAACAAACACATGCTTTGTAGTCTAAAGGCTGCATGAAGATTTGATGAGATCTATCTATCTATCTATCTATCTATCTATCTATCTATCTATCTATCTATCTATCTATCTATCTATCTATCTATCTATCTATCTATCTATCTATCTATCTATCTATCTATCTATCTGCCAATGTTTGGTATAGGAAGTGCCAGCTAATTAGTTCTATTAAAATATTGCTAATAAAGTAACACTTTACAGTAAGCTCCCATTAGTTTGGCCATTAACTAACAACGAGCATACATAGTTATAGTATTATTATCATTGGTTAATAAAAATACAACTGTTGATAGTTAGATCAAGTTAGCTCAGGTCCATTAAATAATTTTAACAGAAATAACTTTTAATAGATTTTAATGTTAAAATGAGCATTAATATGAGGTGAACTGATGTTAAAAAATGTATCCTGATTTTAAAGCGTCACCAGTATTAAAACAGATTTGATCAGGTCATTCGATTTAATGCATAACACTCTATAATACTAATTAATAATACAAGTTAGATTAGTTTATATTTATATGGTACTATAAAGTCTCAATGGTACTTTCTTCTAAATTGAACTAAAGCTTTAGTCATACAATTATTATTTTATGAATCATGTTACAATTGCATCAGATCTTGCATGCTAAAATCTAAATAAATGTTTCTTAATGGCATTGATGGTTCCCTGAAGAACCTTCCATGGAACCTTTCTATTCCACAAAAAAACGCACATACACACAAAAGGTTGTTTCGGGGATCCTTAAATGAAAACGCCTTTTCGAAATCTTTATTTTTAACTTTTAACCAGATAAAATAGTTATGTTTGCATTGAAAGGCATCAAAACCTGAGTCAGCTGGACATCCAGATCACATTCATGCCTTGCTCATTCTATCGTTTTGTCTGTTTAACATTTCTGACATGGTGTACAATTGATCACACTTCTTTTTTCTAAGAAAGAGAAAGAACTTTTCAGATGAGGGTCGGTGCGAGTGGAAAATGTCATATGTTAGAGTTACCCTTTGGTCTGCACTTGACAACAAAATGGTTCTGTATTGCGTTTCAAGAAAAGCGTCAACGTTTCTGGTGCAAGAGATATTAACAGAAGCAGACCTTTATATCGTTCCGTAAATTTAGGCTCGCATGAAGGGTTTCTTTACGAATACTCTGAATTAGTCTAAACCTCTGCACCAAAAGAACATCAAGTTATTTTCAAGACGATTAACCATGTTTTTATCCCAAGTATTGTTACAACAGTTAAAAAAATATAAATAATGCCTTCAATTTATATTCTTATAAATTGAAGTATATAAAGATGCATTCTATTGATTTTGGCATGAAGTATGACTGGACATGAGTTCATCAGCTTCAGCTAATAGATCATAAATAGCAAGCTGATATTTGCTCGAGTGGTGTTTGTGTCACTGCAGTCATAAGATGGTGACGGGGCCAGAAGGGCCGAGGTGCTTCGCTCTTCTTACTCAGCAAGACTGTTTTTGGTACAAACTGCAGCCCCGAGAGGCAGAACACAGAAAGCAGATTATTCAAATACATTACAGAGAGAGAACCTGGATATCAATGGCTCATATGAATCTCCTGAAACCTGTGAAGAACAAGTTCAGGCTGTTTCAGCTCAGTTTTTTTTACTGTGACTCTGTGACTATTTTTGTGCTGATTGAATATTTTTATTTGGTTATTGAATTATTCCAGTATTTGTAATGCTGATTAATCATGTTTTCTAATTATATCTACTAGGGATGCACCGAATGTTCGGCAACCAAAGTTATTCGGACGAAAATAGCTCTTTTCGGCGGAATAAGCGGAAAACGGCAGAATAAATTACACCGAACAATGACGCGACACGATCAAATAGAGGCGCGCACTAATGCAGCAAACAGGTCGGCAGTGTGGAAGCATTTAAAACTGTCTGAGAAAGACACAATAATACATAAAAAAAATACAAACCTGATTTTAGAAGGGGGTCTTAAAAATGGTCAAAGAATATTATTTTACTAACTTATAAATTTTAAGTTAAATTGTGCTTTGTTTGTAGGCTATAACGTCTACTAGAATGTTAGAAATGTTTAGTGTTAAGTAAATAATTTTAAATTGTTGTTTTGTATTTTTTATTTTTTTTAAAGCAAGACAAAACTTTAAAAATCACATTTTGGCTATTTAATTTATGCAATGGTGAAAAAAATGGCAAAATACATGGTGGGGAACGAGAAAAACCGGCTTTAGCCAAGAATTTTCATTTCTGTGCATTCCTAATATCTACTGATAAATATAGTATTTATAATGGTACTATTTGTTATACTGCCTTTTTTGTGTTAATTTAAAAGCATTACAGTATTTTTAATTTATTTAATTATTCTATTACTGTATTTTCTTGATGATTAATGATGTTTTCTGAATTCATTATACAAATAAATATTTGCTAATTTGCGTACTAATAGTACAAAAATCGAAACACCGGATGAAGTCAGTTTCAAAATTCTTGTTTAATTTTTTTGACATATTAGAGTCAAATGTTTTTACAGAGGGAAGTATTCATTGTATCACTCCATAATTCAGAAAAAAACTTAGAACAGGCGCAAAACAACATATTTTTTTAAATGTTTTATGGAGTAAACTGTATAAAATCAAGCAAATTATATATGAACAAATCCCTCTGTAAAAACCTTCAGGATATAGACAGGGATAAAAATGTAAAGTTTGGTGTGTGAATGCTACTAAAGTGGAGATTTATGGCTCAGTGTAGGAGAAAAAACTTCTTTTGATAAAACGGCCTTTAAAAATATGTATTGTAATTGAAATCTACTGACACAAATAGATAAAGTGATATAAAAGAAACACTTATCAGTGTCTTTTGGATGTTTTCTTTCCACTAGTCTCTCAAGCAAATCTCAAACTTGACAAGTGCATGAAAAAATATTACAGTACTTTTTTGGTTTACTTATTTTCATGAAGAATACTGAATGATATCTACCAATAAATACAGTAGTGGTCTGAAAGAACAGACTCTAGGTGAGGAAAGCTTGTTTGTCATGACATGACGGTGCTCTTCTGTTTTGCAGTTGCTGGCCAACATTGTGATCTACTTCTGTGCCATCACAGTGGGCGTCATGTCATATTACATGGCTGACCGCAAACACCGCAAGGCCTTCCTAGAGGCCCGACAGTCGCTGGAGGTCAAGCTCAACATGGAGGAGCAAAGTCAGCAGCAGGTGAGAGAAACAACCAGATAAAACCAACATGAGTGTTAGGACCTTCATGCTGGCCAATCAGTTCCTTCCCTTACCAAAAAGAAGTATACTTCAAGTTTATTTCATTAGGCATACTTAAGTAAAGTTCAAGTATATTTTAAGTATACTTTATGTAGCAAGTATACAAATATCAGTGTACTAGTAGTATACTTGTAAGTGTACTATTTCAATTCTCCTTAAGACTAAATTGGCCTAATTTCTTGTATATAAAAGTATACTTTAAGTATAACAGTAGTAAACTTTGAGTACACAACTAGTTTACATCGATGTTTTCATTTTGTATTGCAAATATACTAAAAGTGAACTTATAGGTAAACTGATAGCTTACTAATTAAATTCTTTTTAATGCATTTTTGAAGTATAGTCTCAGTAAACTACTAGTATCGTAGATTTATACTGCAAGTATACTTGTAAGTTTTCTTTAAATGAACTTTACATCATACTTTAAGTATACTACTATGTCCCTATTTAGGTCCTCATTTGTATATGTTTTGTTATATGAATATCTGAACATACAAAACATCAAAAGAAAGAACGGTATCTGTTTGCAATCAAAAACATTTTATACTTGCTTCATGCAGTCTTTTTTCAAACACTTGAATGTGGGTATGTTTAATAAATACATAACATTTTGAACAAAAAGCTTAAAAAAAGACTATTCATGATAATCAAAACATAGATGGAGTTGACAAACACCCCAAAGCTTGACAGTCATTATTACTTCTTCATGGGTCGACATTTTATTCTATAACATTACACAGTTTTATATATCTATGGTTTTGATTCTGTTTTATTTCTGACGATTGTGTTCGATTACATGTGGAAGCATCTGTTGTTTCAGTTTTTTCTTTACTTGTGCTTTGGAAATTCTGTTCAGGTGTGTAACAGCACCCCTAGTGTATAACAATGAACACATGGATTCTCGGAGCACAAGTATAGCTTTTGAATGGCTGAGACTGTGAGAAATGGCATTTTCAGTTTTTGTGATAACAGAAAATGCCTCAAGTCATCGTGCTGTTCATTTCACTCAGTCCTTTATTTAACATACAACAGTAAATAAATATCAGATCTGCATATCGTTTATCAGACACATAAACATGCAATTAATCGGTATCGGTTCTAAAAAGGTTCTAGTACTATGTACTACATGCTGCTCCATCTCAAAACAGGTGCTGGAGATTTACGGCTAATCAAAGAACCGGCTTTATTGACAAAATGCGGATGACAATCGCCTTCGATTAATCGCCCAGCCCTAGTTCTCTAACTTGTAGCCCACCCTTCATCAAATCTCATTTGCCTACTTTACAACAGTAAATAAATAAATAGATAAATATCGGTTCTGCATATCGGTTATCGGGCACACAAACATGTAAATAACTAGTATCATTATCGGTTCTAAAAAAGCAATATTGCTCGATCACTACCTAAAATCCCACCCCACAAAGACATCTGATATGTTTGTCTGTGATGTCATAACGTGTAGCCCTGCCCACCATTGAATCTTATTGGCCTACTTCACAACAGTAAATAAATAAATATCGGTTATCGGGCACATAAACATGTAAATAACTAGTATCATTATCGGTTCTAAAAAAGCAATATTGCTCGGTCACTACCTAAAATCCTCCCCACAAAGACATCTGATATGTTTGTCTGTGATGTCATAACGTGTAGCCCTGCCCACCATTGAATCTTATTGGCCTACTTCACAACAGTAAATAAATAAATATCGGTTATCGGGCACATAAACATGCAAATAACTGGTATCAGTATCAGTTCTAAAAAAGCAATATTGCTCGATCACTACCTAAAATCCTCCCCACAAAGACATCTGATATGTTTGTCTGTGATGTCATAACGTGTAGCCCTGCCCACCATTGAATCTTATTGGCCTACTTCACAACAGTAAATAAATAAATATCGGTTATCGGGCACATAAACATGCAAATAACTGGTATCATTATCGGTTCTAAAAAAGCAATATTGCTCGATCACTACCTAAAATCCCACCCCACAAAGACATCTGATATGTTTGTCTGTGATTTCATAACGTGTAGCCCCGCCCACCATCAAATCTTATTGGCCTACTTCACAACAGTAAATAAATAAATATCGGTTATCGGGCACATAAACATGTAAATAACTGGTATCAGTATCGGTTCTAAAAAAGCAATATTGCTCGATCACTACCTAAAATCCCACCCTACAAAGACATCTGATATGTTTGTCTGTGATGTCATAATGTGTAGCCCCGCCCACCATCGAATCTTATTGGCCTACTTCACAACAGTAAATAAATAAATATTGGTTATCAGGCACATAAACATGTAAATAACTGGTATCAGTATCGGTTCTAAAAAAGCAATATTGCTCGATCACTACCTAAAATCCCACCCCACAAAGACATCTGATATGTTTGTCTGTGATGTCATAATGTGTAGCCCCGCCTACCATCGAATCTTATTGGCCTACTTCACAACAGTAAATAAATAAATAAATATCGGTTATCGGGCACATAAACATGCAAATAACTGGTATCAGTATCGGTTCTAAAAAAGCAATATTGCTCGATCACTACCTAAAATCCCACCCTACAAAGACATCTGATATGTTTGTCTGTGATGTCATAATGTGTAGCCCCGCCCACCATCGAATCTTATTGGCCTACTTCACAACAGTAAATAAATAAATAAATATCGGTTATCGGGCACATAAACATGCAAATAACTGGTATCAGTATCGGTTCTAAAAAAGCAATATTGCTCGATCACTACCTAAAATCCCACCCCACAAAGACATCTGATATGTTTGTCTGTGATGTCATAACGTGTAGCCCCGCCCACCATCGAATCTTATTGGCCTACTTCACAACAGTAAATAAATAAATATCGGTTATCAGGCACATAAACATGCAAATAACTGGTATCAGTATCGGTTCTAAAAAAGCAATATTGCTCGATCACTACCTAAAATCCCACCCCACAAAGACATCTGATATGTTTGTCTGTGATGTCATAACGTGTAGCCCCGCCCACCATCTAATCTTATTGGCCTACTTCACAACAATAAATAAATAAATAAATAAATAAATATCGGTTATCGGGCACATAAACATGCAAATAACTGGTATCAGTATCGGTTCTAAAAAAGCAATATTGCTCGATCACTACCTAAAATCCCACCCTACAAAGACATCTGATATGTTTGTCTGTGATGTCATAACGTGTAGCCCCGCCCACCATCTAATCTTAATGGCCTACTTCACAACAGTAAATAAATAAATAAATATCGGTTATCGGGCACATAAACATGTAAATAACTGGTATCAGTATCGGTTCTAAAAAAGCAATATTGCTCGATCACTACCTAAAATCCCACCCCACAAAGACATCTGATATGTTTGTCTGTGATGTCATAATGTGTAGCCCCGCCCACCATCTAATCTTAATGGCCTACTTCACAACAGTAAATAAATAAATAAATATCGGTTATCGGGCACATAAACATGCAAATAACTGGTATCAGTATCAGTTCTAAAAAAGCAATATTGCTCGATCACTACCTAAAATCCCTCTCTACAAAAACATCTGATATGTTTGTCTGTGATGTCATAATGTGTAGCCCCGCCCACCATCAAATCTTATTGGCCTAAAATCCCAGCCTATCAAAGCATCTGACATGTTTTGATTGGCTGAGACTGTGTGATATGGCATTTTCAGTTTTTGTGATGACAGAAAATGCCTCTGGAGTCGTCGCACTGTTCATTTGTGTATACATGTAGAGATTCAGCAGTCAGTGCGACACAGAGCAAACGCTTCCTATTAGCTGCAAGTTGAGAATAGAAATAGTGTATGTGTGTGTGTGTGTGTGTGTGTGTGAGAGAGAGAGAGAGAGAGAGAGAAAGAGAAAGAGAGAGAGTGCAAAACAGGCCGATAAGAAGCATATGAGGAGAAACTCCCTGAATACTAATGGAGAAGCAGGGGCTGCTGGGAGACTGGGTCCGCCAGCCAATCAAGGAGCATCCGGCTATGGCAGGTTACCATGGCGACCAACCTCCTGAGACGATGTCAGCTGTAATCACACTAGCGACTCCCTCCTCTTGATCCTTCCCAACCTTTATCTTCTTTTATTGTCAGACTCTCGGGTGAATACACTGACCCGATACGTCGTCAGCTGCCTCCTCTGCTCACGCGTGAGTGTGTGTGTAGGAGTGCTAGAATGTGTCGGAGGAGCAGAGAGTGGGTGTGTGAGCGCTTGTCGTGTCAGAGTCGGATCACGTCCATGGCGCACCGGTCAAAGCAGAGCCGCTTAATGTGTTCACGTGTGAAATATGTTTGGGCTGAAAGGGCCTGCTGTGAGTGGACATGTTAACAGGTCGCCATCTGGAGTTTCAGTTAATGGTTAGTGCCGTCCAGGCATCAAGGAACATATTTGACCAATAAATTTACATATATTTGTGTGTTTTTTCCCCTCGAGGTTCATTTGCATTTCCTTTTCTTTGACCGTAAAAATGGTCAATGTCTGTTAGCTGGGAGAACATATAGAATACCATTAAATAGTTTGGTAAGAGTTTTTATATTCTCACCAAAGCTGCATTTATTTGATAAAAATATAGTAAAAATTTGAAATATTATTACAATTTCATATTGCTGTTTTCTAGATGAATATATTGTAAGATGTGATTTATGTCTTTGAGTCAAAGCTGAATTTTTAGCATAATTACTTCAGTCTTCAGTGTCACATGATCCTTTAGAGATCATTCTAATACTGATTTGCTGCTCAACAAACCTTTCTGATTATTGTCATTGTTGGCTACTTAGAATTATTTACAAAAAAATGTTTTTAGAATTTCTTTGTGGAATTTTAGTTGTGTTATGTTCTTTTTTTTTTTTTTTTTCAAATTTTTTGTTTAAATTTTTTTTCTTAACCTTTTTTTTTTTATCTGTTTGGGCCAGGTATGTTGTCCCAGGGCCTGTAAAAAAGTTTGTCTCAGAAATAAACATGAAAAAAAAAAATCTTGGAATAAAACATAATAAAACAACAAATATATAATTAAATACAATAAAAAATGTAAACATGTTCAACATGATTTAAATATGGAATTATACAGGATACAATGTTTGCTCAAGAAACATTTCTGATTATTATCAATGTTGGAAAAAGTTCTGCTGCCCAATATTATTAAGGAAAAAAGATTTTTTTGATCATTTAAATGCATGAATTTCTTTAAACATAGATAAATTACGAGACCTGGCAAGAACAGAATATTTCCAAAATTAATTAGTTTTTTGTGTGTGTGTATTTAGAATTATATAAAAAAATTGGTTTTAAGAATATCTTTTTGGAATTTTAAAAGTTGTTATGTTCCTGTTTTTTTTTTTTTTTTCTTCATAATTTTCAAGAAAATTTCAAATTTCTTTTTCCTTTTAGAATTTTAAGAATTTTTTTATTTTTATTTTATTTTGACAGAAAATACATTTTTAAAAATCTGTTTGGGCCAGGTGTGTTGTCCCAGGGCAACACAAACAATTTTGTCTTGGAATTAAACATGATAAAAAAAGAATTCTTGGAATTAAACATCATTTAAAAAATGGAATTAAATACAATAACAAAAACATGTTAAACCTGATTTGAATATGGAATTTTACAGGATTCAAATTTTTTTGAGGAAACCATGATGCGTTGTATTTTGCAGAATTATTTGATGTATAGAAAGTTTAAAAGAACAGCATTTATTGGAAATAGAAATCTTTGGTAACATTATAACTTGCTTTACTGTCACTTTTGATCAACTAAATGCAGCCTTCCTAAATAAAAATATTAATTTCTTTAAAATTTCTAAAAATTAATTAATTAAATACAGGACCTGGGACGACATAGCTGGCCCAATAGAAATATAAGGAGAAATTTTTTTATATATTTTCTATTGAGTTCAGTTTTTTAAACAGAATTATTATTTTTTGTCTTCTTAGAATTATTTAAAAAATATATATTTTTGGAATTTTTTAACTGTTCATTTTTAACATAATTAAAAAAATAACTTTACTTAGAACTAGAATTTTTGGAAATTAAAAATTTTGTTCTTTTTTGGGGAGAATTAAACATGATAAAATAATAATAATCTTTTACATTGTAATCCTTTAATTTTTAATGTTTGGCATGTTTGAGTGCTGCTGCGCATCCCTGTGTGTGTAATAAGCAGAGTGTACCTGCCTATATTACTAACACACCCTTTATATAAATAAAAAAATACAATGCCATTGACTTCAGACCAGGTTTTATTTGGTCAGTGGCGCAGTCGTTTTCATTTGCCAACAATGTGCCTGAACTCACCTCATTTTCAGACCAGCACACCCATGGGAGAACAGATGGGTGCAAATGCATTTGCTATTCAAACAATTTGGTGCAGGACGTGAAAATAATAACTGTGTCGGACTGAAACTAGCACTTGAAAAACTTGCATTGTGCTGGGTATATGATCGGGTCCTAGGAGTTAAATAAGATTTAAAAATGGAATTATAAAGTGTAACATTTTTGTAAAATTTGTGTTAATTCCAGAGTACATTTTTGTATTAGTAACTGAAACTATTAACAAACGAGTATTTAGCAAACAAGCATGCAAGAGGTGCTTCGTGAGCAGAATTGTGTGAATATATCCATAAGTTGTGCAGATGTATGTAGATAATATACAGTGCTTTGCAAAAGTATTCACACCCCTTCATTTTTTTCATATTTTGTTTTGTTGCAGCATTTTGTTAAACTGCTTTAAATGAGTTTCCCCCCACATCATTTTACACTCCATACACCATAATAATGACAAAGCAAAAACCAGATTTGCAAATTTTACAAATGTATTAATAATAAAACACTGAAATAAGTACATTTATGCAATTATCTGCCATTCTTTGCCTCACCTTTTCACCTCTCAAGCTCTGTCAGCTTGGATGGGGGCTGGCAGACATTTTCTAGAGTCCTAGTTGTTCCAATCGTCTTCCATTATGGATAATGCTTAAATTAAATTTCGTAAGTTAAATTTCGAGTGTCCCAGAGATCTTTTCAGTTTTTTATTTTTAATAAATTTGCACAAATGTTAATAACCTTTTTGCTTTGCCATTATGGAGTAGGGAGTGTAGATTGATGTGGGAAAAAAGTAATTTAAAGTAGTTTAACATAAGGCAGCAACATAACAAAATGTGAAAAAAATGAAGGGGTATGAATAATTTGACAAGGCACTGTATGGGTGTATAAGCAGTGGTTGTTATTCTGCATACAGGAGCGTCTCCTGCTGTCCATCTTACCCAAGCACATCGCAGACGAGATGCTTCAGGACCAGAAGAAAGAAGCCAGTCAGAAAGAGATGCAGCAGTTCAACACCATGTACATGTATCGGCACGAGAACGTCAGGTCAGTTACCATTACCAGCAGCGTTTTAGTAAACGAGGGCAAAGCTTGATGTTGTTGTTGACTGTGATTGTGTTTGTGTTCAGTATTCTGTTTGCAGACATCGTGGGCTTCACACAGCTGTCCTCATCCTGTAGCGCACAGGAACTGGTGAAGTTGCTGAACGAATTGTTCGCCCGCTTCGACAAGCTAGCAGCTGTGAGTTAATGTTATCTGTTTGCATGCTCTTTTCAACACTTGTGATGAAACAATTTTTACTGTCTAATTATCTTAAAGGTGCCATAGAATGCATTGAAACAATATTTTAAATTGTTCTCTGATATCTACAGAGCTCCAGAAATGGTTTTACAGCTCCATTTACAAGCCTAGGATTTGTCCCTAGAATTAAATGGTCTGTTATTACCTTATTTGGAAGGTTCATGAATAATAATGATGAGCTCTGCTCTGATTGGCTGTTTCACAGAGGGCTTATATTAGTAGCTCACACATGGAGGAAAATATATATTTATTTACAGAGCCCTATTAATACGGAGCGCTATTAACATGCGGGGCACTGCAATGTTTATTTGATTACATAATTCGCAATGCTTAAATGTTATTTTTTCCATTTTTATACCTTTTTTGAGGAGATTATTTAATAAAACATACTCTAATAAGGGGGGGGGGGGGAGTTGTAAACAAATGAGATTATTGGAGTAAATTTTAAAACATTTTATTTATGTGTTACTGGCTTTTTCCTGGAATTAAACATGATTAAAAAAACTCTTGGAATGAAACGCCATTTAAAAACACCAATTAAATGCAATAAAATGATTGGATTTTTTTTTTTTTTTTTTTTTTCCCAAATAAATGTATTACTGGCCTTCACCTGGAATTAAACAGTTTTAAAAAATATTGGAATTAAACAGTTTAAAAATGGAATTAAATGCAATAAAAAAAAATTGAAATAAAAACAAATTAAAATGGTATTAAACACGATTTTCTTTTTTTGGAAATTGTAAACAAAAGAGATTTTTGGAGTACATTTTAATACACTTCAGTTTTTTTCCTCTAAAAAAATCATGTTAAATTAAAATGTGCTACTGGCCTTTTTCTTGGAATTAATCATGATTTAAAAAATTATTGGAATTAAACGCCATTTTAAAAATGGAATTAAATGCAATAAAAATCTTGAAATTAAACAAGATTAAACTTTTGTTTTTTTGTAAACAAAAGAGATTATTGGAGTACATTTTAAGAAATTTCAGTGTTTTTTTTTTGTTTGTTTGTTTTTTTGTTTGTTTAGTTTAGTTTGTTTTCCCCAAAATTTCATGCTCTATTAAAATGTGTTATTGGCCTTTTTCTTGGAATTAATCAGGATATTAAAAATTATTAAATTTTATTATTTAATTATTAAGAATTAAACACCATTTTAAGAAATGGAATTAAAAGCAATAAAAAATATTGGAATTAAACATGATTAGAGTTAAACATTGTTTTTTTTGGAAGTTGTAAACAAATGAGATTGTTTTTAGCATATTTTAACACATTAAATTTTTATTTATTTATTTATTTATTTATTCTTCCAAATTTAATGTTATATTAAAATGTGTTACTGGCCTTTTTCTTGGAATTAATCATGATTTTAAAAATTATTGGAATTAAACGCCATTTAAAAAATGGAATTAAAAGCAAAAAAATGATTGGAATTAAACATGATTAAAAAATAGAATTAAACATTGTTTTTGTTGGAAGTTGTAAACAAATGAGATTATTGGCGCATATTTTAATACATTTAAGTTTTTTATTTTTATTATTATTATTATTATTATTATTATTGTATTTCATGCTCAATGTGTTAAAATGTGTTACTGGCCTTTTCTTGGAATTAAACATGATTTTAAAAAATCTTGGAATTAAACCCTTTTAAAAATACAAATAAATGCAATATAAATTATATTGAATTAAACATGTTTTTTTTTTTTTGGAAGCTGTAAACAAAGGAGATTATTGGAGCATATTTTACTACATTTAAGTTTTTTATTTTTATTATTATTATTTTTAATTTCATGTTCAATTAAAATGTGCTACTGGCATTTTTCTTGGAATTAAACATGATTAAAATTTTTTTGAATTAAACAGCATTTTAAAAATGGAAGTAAAAGCAAAAAAATTATTGGAATCAAACGTGATTAAAAAATAGAATTAAACATTGTTTTTTGGAAGTTGTAAACAAAGGAGATTATTGAAGCATATTTTAATACATTTATGTTTATTATTATTTTATTTCATGCTCAATGTGTTAAAATGTGTTACTGGCCTTTTCTTGGAATTAAACATGATTTTAAAAAATCTTGGAATTAAACCATTTTAAAAATGCAAATAAATGCAATATAAATTATATTGAATTAAACATGTTTTTTTTTTGGAAGCTGTAAACAAAGGAGATTATTGGAGCATATTTTACTACATTTAAGTTTTTTATTTTTATTATTATTATTTTGAATTAAACATGTTTTTTTTTGGAAGTTGTAAACAAATGAGATTATTGGAACATGTTTAATACATTTAAGTTTATTTCTTTCTTTATTTATTCAAAATTTCAGGTTAAATTAAAATGTGTTACTGCCCTTGTCTTTGTGAACTTTAGTGGCAATTTCTGAGTAAAAATTGTTTCTACATCTTTTTTTCAGTGTATAAAAGCGATATAGTACACAGTACCTTTGTTTGTATGTTTCATATTTCAAATCAAACATTGTTCTGGTCGGTTTGGTTAATTTCCAATTTATTCCAATTTTTTTTTTTAATTCCATATGAAGAAAATAAAAGAATTAAGTGTTTCTGGAACCAAGGCGGCTGAAAAAGTGGATGCACATTGATGCTCTCAATTGAGGTTTGAAGCTAAATAAGATGTTTTTTTTTTTTGTTTTTTTTTCAGAAATACCACCAGTTGAGGATCAAGATTCTGGGCGACTGCTATTACTGTATTTGCGGCCTTCCAGATTACCGCGATGACCACGCGGCCTGCTCCATCATGATGGGTTTAGCCATGGTTGAGGCCATTTCGTGAGTGACGCATACTCAAATGTTCAGGATTGTTTATGGAAGATAGTGACTAATTCATGACAATTATTTCTAAATAGCTTGAGCTGGGCGTGCTTGAGCATGACACATTCATCTGGATTTCAGATACGTTCGAGAGAAGACGCAGACGGACGTGGACATGCGTGTCGGGGTGCATTCTGGGACGGTTCTGGGGGGCGTGCTCGGACAGAAGCGCTGGCAGTATGATGTGTGGTCGACTGACGTGACGGTGGCCAACAAGATGGAGGCTGGAGGAATACCAGGGTAAAAACCTGCACTTTTACCAGCACTGAAGAGTTTGGTTTGCTTCTGTATGCTATGGAAAATTCCATCCACTAATTCACCTGATATCCACAAAATTCACTGGATATCCATCCACTTATCCACTAGATATAAATTTATGAAAACATCAAGTGTGAGAAACAGTCAAGACAAACTGCAATCCAAGCAGTGACTCAGACAAGTGTAAATGCATCTGGTTTTTAGGTCAGATATGTAAACTTTACTCCTCCCTAGATAAACTCCACCTGAGAACAGGAGTGCTGCAGTCGTAAATGAAACTCACGGACAGACTTCTGGATATATGTTTGATTTTTAGACTTTTACACTGCAAAAAATGCTTTTATCAAAATATCTAAACAGTTGTTAAATCCAGAAATTTTTCAAAGTTTTCAGAAAAACAAGTCAAAATTAAGTGAGTTTTTGCTTAGAACAAGCTAAATAATCTGCCAATGGGGTTAGCAAAAAAATCTTATTTCAAACTAAAAAACAAGATGATTTTTCTTACCCCATTGGCAGATTATTGTCTTGTTTTTTTATGAAAACAAGACAATTTTTTTTTTACTCGTCTAGAGAATCCTTCATGATTTAAGAATTTTAGATATTTTGGCTGGAAACAAGACAAAAAAAATCTAAGTAAGAAAAGCATTTTTTGCAGTTTATCCGTCATAATCATTACTAAGATTTTTCGCCCTTGTGAAGAAAGTAGTGTGCTTAATTGTATTCAATGTGTACTTCCAATCTTAAAATTGTACTTGTAGTTAATATAATAGTAATGAAATAAAAGGCCACAAGTGAACGTAATAAAACAAGAAACCATTGTATACAGTGAATGTATAACAGCTA